>NC_039256.1:31098241-31398241 GCF_003368295.1 Carassius auratus | reverse complement strand
AATGTTTGTGTAGTGTCTCTTCAATAATCAAACTGCAAGTTTAGTTAAATCAAAAACAGATACACTGTTGCTTTTTAGTTTTTCAGTATGCTATCCAAGCTATTTTATTAATGAATATTGCATTGATCTTGAAGTTTATGTGATCATGATTGTTTGTGAGTTGCGTGTGCAACCTAGCCAGTGAAGTGGCCCTTTCCACTGTGGTAAAAAATGGTCAGTCACATCCCTAATTGTTTGGAAGAAAGTATGCAAGATTCTAAGTTACATATTTCACAAATAATTTATGTTTTTCCAACTTGCAGGAATCAGTAAAGCCAACTCCGACTGTTTTTCATGAAGCTTTTCATGAACCCCCTCCATGCAAAAAGAGCCAGCATCAATATGGAGGGTGTCAACATTGTGAGCGCAGAAATGGATGTGATGGAGGCAATGGAGTGCCTCTGTGTTACTTATTTCATATTCAGTGTGGAATACCCCAAGCACATCTCTCACATGATGAATTTTGTTGAGCAATACCTGTTTAAACTCTCCAGAAGCCAGAAAATAAAACTGTCTGTCCCAGTGCTCAAAATGTATAATCAATTATCATAATAGTTTGATATTTCGTAAATATTGCTAATGTAAATGTGTAAATATGAGGCGTTTGATGTTATTCTGAAATGCTGATCTGAATTTGAATCTGTAATTACAATTCTTTATGAGTGATATTAATGTAAATTTGTAGATTTGAAGTACTTCTATATCTGTATATTTCCATTGTGAGTTATATTAATATGGATTTGTAGTTTTGAGGTGCTTGATGCTGTTCTAACCCTGATGGGAATTTAGATGAATCTGTATATTTGCGTTATTTATTAGTGATAGATTAATGTAATTTTATAATGGACTTATTTTGTAATATGTAGATGTAGGTGAAACTCTATTTTCATTATTTATGAGATTTTTTAAATGGTTGGTGTTTTAATGTTGATTTGTACATTTAAAGCCTTGAATATCTGAAATTACAGTAGCATTCTTTCAGTAATAGTCATTATATTTGTTAATATAAATAAATGACTAGTTCTATGCACTTTGGGTGAGCTTTTTTCAGTATTCATGGGTGACTTTCTACGTGAATTCCATTTTTACATTTTAGGGTCTTGATGTTTGTCAATTAGCCTATATGAAATATTTAATCGGGAAAGGACAAAATAAATAATCATGAATGAACCCCTAAAAGTTTCCATATAAAAGGGGTTCTATATAGAACATTTTAGGGGTTCCAAATACATAGCGCCTGATAGAACCTTTTAAGGTTCTATATAGCACCTTTTCTTCTAAGAGTGTACCCTAAAATAAATGTTTTGCACAACAGTAAAGAGAAAATAGCTACTATAAATATGTTTTATTATCAATCTTTAGTTGTCCAACTGACGCAGACCCCAAACTCTCTTAAAGACATTAGCCATCTTTCTTTTATTAACCATTTTCACTCTTTTGGAGATACATTTCCAAAACATATCTTCACATTTAATTACACAGACCCGGTTCTAAAAGAAGTGTTGCGTTGTTTGAGGCGTGTAAAATCAAAATCGGTGAAATCCTAACACCTATATTAACATTTTTAGGATATCTACTCTGGCATTTCTGCCAAAAAAAACCCCGAGTGGGTCTGATTGCGCACACCTGTCTGTCAGGTAAGGGACGGAAGCGCGGTTTGGCCGGTGACTGGAGTCTTATTATTATGGCGTCGCCGATTTTTAAACGTGGCGCGCGTTGTTTCTTCACGGTTCTCGCGATTATCGGCCTGTCGTTTACTTCATGCTACAACTTGGAAAACGAGTCTTTTGAACCCGACTTGTCCATGCACCATGGTAATATCCTGAGCCCTTTGCTGAAGGCTCTATCAGAGCAGAACCCATGGGGAGATTTCACACCACGAGCCAAACCGGACTCGAGATATGTGCGCTACATGAAGAGACTCTATAAACTATCATCCAAACCGGACAGGAGTCCCGAGGCCTCTCACCTGTACAACACTGCCCGCCTGATCACGCCTCGAGAGGAGTGTCTCGAGCAGAACCGAGGTATACTTCCTTCTGATTACTGTGATCTCAACCGGAGCTTTACATACCAGTTATCGGTTCCTTTAGAGCCATAACAGTCGTTCATTTATTAAGAACGAGTGAAAGTCTTGTGGGTTTGGATCAACAACATGTATTCAGTTGAGATTACAGGGGGGTATGATTACTTCTGAAAGATGGCAGCATCATTATATTTTTTTTTATACGGCGAGATCAGTGGTCTATTAGTAAACTCGGTTGACTTTACCAATCTTTGTTGCATTATATCGAACGATACAATGTCTGAAAAATGAAGATTACAAAAGAAAACCATAATTTAAAATGCTATTGATATATCTTTATTATTTCTTGAGTTACAGGCATGTAACTTCGGAGAATGAATAGAAAGTGTCTTTCCCCATTTTTGATTGATCACCTGTGGCGTACAAGATTGCGAACAGATTTTACCTTTAGACCTACGGATCTCTTGTGTTAAATTAAAATAATGGTGCCGTTATCTTTCTAAAGTCATTTTTCCCCATCCTGTAATTTGGCTCCAAATCTCAGGTGAAAATGGTCATTTTGACTCTTCTCTACAAAACAGTGAATATACATGCATGACTCTTTCATTTATGTATTTATTTCATCCGAAGTAGTAAATGTTTAACAGGGCATTTCAGGGGTCTGTTTCATAAAACAAGTTTACCAAATAAGCTTGGTTTAGTTTGACTAATTGTTGATTATTATTTTTATTTGCTAGACCGGTCATAACTTTTTTTTTTTTTAAATTCAGTTATGAAAATCTATAGATTGGTCTTATTTGTATTGGTAAAGTAGGATTTGGCAGCTGCCAGCTGGTCAGACACAGGCTAAATTGTTCAGAATAAGTCAGACTAACTGAAATAAGCCTGACATATTTGCTAAACCTGTTTTATGGAACCGGCCCCCGGGTTGAGTTGACGCACAATGACGGAATTTAATACCAAACAAACTGCAGTCGAACAATCTCAAGCATTATAAACACAAGATTATAGGATGTGTTCCTCAATGTCACTATGTGTTATCTCGGCAGATTTCTTCATGCAGGACATCTCCTACAGTTTAACTCGAGTGAGGTCTCAGGAGCAGCTGCTGAAGTCGGTCCTGCTTTACTCTTTCGACCACAACCACGTCGCCCCCTTCACATCGCTCTGCTATCTCGACGTGAAAGAGCAGAAGCCCTCGAAGGATCAGATGTGTTCTCCTCACTTCGGCACGCAGCAGTCGGTCCCTCTTCTCAGCTTCCGCGTCCACACTGACAGAAGAGTCCGCCGCCGCTGGGTGGAGCTCGACGTGACCTCCTTCCTCCATCCTCTCATCCAAGCCCATAAGAAAGACATCCATCTGCTCATAAACCTGACATGCGTTGCAGACATGATTCCTAGTCCCGGAGGCCGGGTTGACAAGAGCCCGGTGGAGTTAACTCACAGATCTCCGTCTCTTCTTCTGTACCTCAATGACACCAGCGAGGTTGCGTACCAGAGAAGAGCCTCAGGAGGCCGGATGGTAGACTTGATGTCGAACCAATGGGATGGAAAGTCTACATGGTGGGATTCAGTTTCACGAAAGAGACGAGGCACGTTAAAAACCACCAGCTCGCCGGAAACCAGCACGCCTAAACTCGTCCCAATGTATGACTTTTCCACGGATGACTGTGACTTGCACGATTTCAAAGTGAGCTTCAATCAGCTCAAACTGGATTATTGGATCATAGCGCCTCACAAATATAACCCGAGGTACTGTAAGGGGTCTTGTCCGAGGGCTATGGGATATATTTACGGGTCTCCGGTGCACACGATGGTTCAGAACCTCATTTACGAGAAGCTGGACTCCTCTGTGCCTAGACCTTCATGTGTGCCTTCAGAATATAATCCGTTAAGTGTTTTGACCATTGAGAACGACGGCTCCATCGCTTACAAGGAGTACGAGGAGATGATTGCTACCAAATGCACCTGTCGATAAGATTCGTTCAGCTTTTTGGGATTTTTTTTTTTTGTTGTTGTTGTGATGCATTGCTTTGTTAAACACTGACCTGGCCATCCTTTAAATGAAGATGATTAATGACCACATGATTTGGATAATTTGCGGCAATAACATTAATAATGCTTAGAATATTTAAATCAGATATGCATTTGAATCATTTTGGTGTTTTCTTAGACACTTTTTTTTCTCTTCTGTATAATAGTTATATAAATATGGGGGTATTTAATTGGCTTAAATTGTATCTTTCTTCTTTAATGAGCGGTTGTGTTATTTTAAGTTGGGTTATTTCAGTTGGTGGTCTTGTCTCTCACTTCTATTCCTTAAATATGAATGACAGAGTTTTAAAACTTCTAGTTCTGGACAGAATATATCAAAAAAAGTGTAGTTCTATTGTCTTATCAGAACACTTTTACATTGTATTTTAAAACCTGGGAATTGTTGACGGTTGTCTCGTGGGCAACCTCTCTCTTCTTGATGTCCAGAAAATAAGTTGCCTTAATTGTGGGCAACTTGATATTGTGTGCAAAAGATGAGAAAATGTGTGTCACAGAACTATTTATATAATTTATGTCTGTGTAAATTAGTCCGGCTGGCTTTGGTTTCACAAAAGAAAGAGAAAATCCCAAATGAAAATGTAAAATAAAAACAAATTCAGCAAACAAACTTTATCATTATTATTATTTTGAAATCAAACATTGCTGACTTGTCACCGTAGTTTAGAGGAAAGCTAACATCTATGGTCTCAATTGAAGTGTTGGGTTAAGACTATATATAGTAAACTATAACAGGACTGTAATTTAGTAAATATATTTTTTCTCAGCTTTCATGTGTGATGTAGCCTTTGTGTAGAAAAGTATGTAAATACTATTGATGTAGAATGAAATCATATTTGAGTAACATCGAAAAATTGCAATTTGTTTATTCATATAATCTGTTTAAATAATCTCTTCAGACCCATTAGGCGAAGCTTCTTATCTCATTCCAAGAAAAAATGATAAATTATATGTACAACACAAGCCAGTGGCACGTAACTTGGAAAACTTTAAATATTCTGGACTCTCCCGTGAGGTTCTCCTTAAAATACAAATTATGTTTTAAGGGATTAAGAAAATATAGCGTGTATCGTGTGCTTTATTTAATCCCATTACAGTACGTTTATTTGTTATTTCTACTGAAACCTTGTCGTTTTCAGCAAACGCTCTGGTTGCAGACTTTTATTTTGAAATGCAGCGCTACCGGAAGTTGATGAGTTAAGAGTCCGACGGTATTTGGTTCAAGTCAGGAAGTAAGTTTTGTTTAGTAGCTGTAAACAACCGAATAAGTAACAGTGTCAAGCGTGCATTTACATGTAGCGTTTCTTATAAATTTAACGGCATCTTTCAGTTTAACTAACTTCGCTGTTTTTCTTTTTGTTGTTGACAGTTTGTAAGGCTAATTTAACAGTTTTAATAATAGGTGTACACTGTTCTAAAATCATATCTAGGTAGTTATTAAGAAGACGCCGATGCTGAAAGTCCACGTTGGAGAGGTTTGAAAGGGTTTTGTCATGGATCCCGAGGTGTCTTTCATGCTGTGCTGTGATCCATTACAGGCTCTTGGAGAACATCAGATTCACGTAGAAATTTCAGACAGGTACAGTATAAATATCCATCAGATTAATACAAAATACTTTTAAATACTAAACTATCACAAAATAGAAATGTAATGGATAAATAGTGACCAGCTAGTGCTGTCAAACGATTAATTGCATCCAAAATAAAAGTTTGTGTTTACATTAAATCTGTGTGTGTACTGTGAATTTATTTATATATAAACACGCATGCGTTTATATATATATATATATATATATATATATATATATATATATATATATATATATATATATATATATATATATATATATATATATATATGTTTTTATTAGTGCTGTTAAACGATTAATTGCATACAAATGTTTGTTTATATTATGTGTTTGTGTACTATGTTTGTTAATTATGTGTATATATAAAATACACACACATACAGTATATTTTTTGAAAAAACTTGCATGTATATACATTCATATATTTATATTATATTTACATATAATATATAAACAAATTAATACATGTTTTGTGTGTATATATATATATATATATATAAAATATATGTGTGTGTGTGTAGACAGTACACACACTTACATGTTATGCAAACAAAAAAAACTTTTATTTTGTGTGCAATTAATCATTTGACAGCACTAATTTTTATAATCTAGATCATATATAAATATAATTTTTTTATGTATAAAAATGTACAATTATTAGATTTGCATGCATGAGTGTGTATTAATAAATTCATACTAAATATGCACAGTACGCATTCATGTTTTATGTAAACACTAGTTTTTATTTAGTTAATAATTGGGATTAATAGAATTACAGCCCTAGATTAATCAAGATACATCTGTGTGTACTGTGTTTTTTATTATACATATATAAACAAACACACACGCGTACAATATATATTTTGAAAATATTTACATGTATGTATATTAATATAATTTATATTATTTATAAATATATTTAATATATACAACATTTTTCTTATATATATATATATATATATAATAAATACACACACACATATATGTAATGTAAACAAAAACTTTTATTTTGGATGCAATACATTTTTAATACTCTATACATATAAATTTTTGATGCTACAAAATCCCACTCTAGGTTCAATCGACAGAGTTTTCCTGAAATCGAGCAGCACATTGAAGCTGTATGGAGTGACCGCGTGGCCAAACAACCGTGGCTCTTCAATGGAGCTAAATTCAGATTGCATTCAGCAGTGCTCTCCGTCATGGAGAAAGGACCGATGGCAGAACAGCCCGTCCAAAACCTAACACACTCACAACAACGTGGTGAAGGAGACCAATTAGAAAGTGCTGATCAATCCTCAGACAGATTGGTCAAAGAGGAGCAATCTTGTGTGCTCACTTTACAGTTAGGCCTGACCTGTTATAAAGACTATCTCGGGACTAACTGGTCACGAGAGGCAGGGAGGCTGCAGAGTCATGGACAGAACGAATGCGCAGATCCACAGGCCTTCCTCGCTCAGCCGCTGGGGGTCGGTGCTGTCGTGGCCACGGCTGATGGAGACATCGTCCTGCTGAGGAGAAGTCAGAAAGTGGCAGAGGCTGCAGGCCTGTTAGATATACCTGGAGGTCATCCTGAGCCAAAGGTCAGATCACCGAGAGCTGCTCATTACTGCCACCATCAGGTGTCCGTTCGTAAATGTACTCTCTGCTCAAAAAACAGAAATACTGTCACCAAACAAATTCAATTTTCTATTTGAATTAGTGATCCACTGATAATGACTTTTCATGGCTTGATTCCGTAAATTGCAAGATTCCAATAACAGTTGGAAAAGTCTAATATTACATGATTAAAGTCGAAATGCTTCGAGAGTAAAGTCCAAATGCTTCGAGAGAAACATCGAAATGCTTCGAGAGTAACGTCGAAATGCTTCGAGAGTAACGTCGAAATGCTTCGAGAGTAACGTCGAAATGCTTCGAGAATAACGTCGAAATACTTAGTGAGTAACGTCGAAATGCTTCGAGAGTAACGTCGAAATACTTAGTGAGTAACGTCGAAATGCTTCGAGAGTAACGTCGAAATGCTTCGAGAGTAACGTCGAAATACTTAGTGAGTAACGTCGAAATGCTTCGAGAGTAAATCGAAATGCTACGAGAGTAAAATCGAAAGGCTACGAGAGTAAAGTCGAAATGCTACGCTGTATTTATGTGAAACAATTAATCAATTAAAGCGTTTGTGAAAATTCAAAATATGTATTTATAGTAGTATCTATTTGTAGTCTCGTTATATTATGACTTTAATCTTGTAATATTTTGACTTTATTCTCTTAATATTTCAACTTTAATCTCATAATATTTCGACTTTATTCTGGAAATATTTTGACTTCTCGTAGTATGACTTTTTTCTCGTAGTATTACAACTTTATTCTCGTAATATTTTTACTTTATTCTAGTAATATTTTGACTTCTCGTAGTATTACGATTTTATTCTCTAAATATTTTGACTATTCTCGTAGTATTACGACTTTATTCTCGTAGTATTACGACTTTATTCTCGTAGTATTACAACTTTATTCTTGTAATATTTTGACTTTATTCTCATAATATTTTGACTTTATGCTCGTAGTAGGCCATTACAACTTTATTCTCTAAATATTACGACTTTAATCTCGTAATCTTAGATTTTTTTTTTCAGCGTGGCACTGAAACGCCGTCGTAGTAAACACGTTGCATGAGCAAAAAAAAAAAAAGATTTGCAAACCCGCTCTGAACTGAATCAAATGATTTGTAAACTGCACTCCGAAGTCTCAATTAATAACGTTTTACGGTATGCTTCTGATCTCAGTCAAGAGATTTCCGAACCCAGTCCAAGTCCAGATTTTAATAATGATTTGGGAACCATCATTACATATCAGGAGTCAGGACCTTATACAGTCTACGGTCAGGACTCATAACCTGCTCCGAGGTTCTGATCTAAATTGCGATTCGCAAAGAACCGATCTGAATAAAATGAGTCGTGATCCGATTGGACCGCTTCGAAACAGCGAGTCATTTTGCAACACATCGTTTAACTGACTCAGAGTTTCGAAAAGCTCAATTTCACACATCACTAGATGCTTTTTAAGTGAATGGTTTTGCATGACTTCAAACTAAAGACTGTGAATTGTTATTGTGGACTGTTTTAGAATCCATCTGTTGCATTAAATTGTTAGTAATCTTAAAAAAAAAAACAGATTCAAATAAATGCTTCATTTTTTAACTTTCTATTCATCAAACAATAATCAGTTTTTTTTTTACCCACAAAAATATTGGAGTTTTCAACATTGGTAATAATCAGAAAAGTTTATTGAGCAGTAAATCAGTTTATTAGAATGATTTCAAGATCATGTGACACTGAAGACTGGAGTTATGATGCTGAAAATACAACTTTGATCACAGAAATAAATTACAGTTTAACAAAGATTCACAGAGAAAACATTTTTTCTAAATTGTAATAATATTTCACAATTTTTTATCAAATAAATACAGCCTTGTTGAGGAGAAGAGACATATTTCAGACACATTTCAATATCTATCTTCCAAATAAAATGCATTAGTGTATGTGTGTGTGTAGATGTTGTGTCCAGGGGTCAGCGAGGAGGCCATATGTGCTGAGCTCCTGCAGGACAAGGAGAGAGCCGTTGTTTCAGAGATCTTCTCCTCGGTGTGTGCAGAGATCAGTGATGAGGTGTGCATCTGAGGATTCACATTCGATAGACGATGCTATCATCGATGCTGCTTTGTCTCATCATCTCTTTCTTTTTTGTTGTCATTCCTTTTCTCATCACAGGTGAACGTTCCCATCAGTTCTCTGAGCAGACCGGTGTTTATGGGAATTGCGCTGAACCACACTAGTGCAGGACGACCCAGTGCAGAGTTTTATGTCCGGTAAATCTCATTCGTATGATCTGATGAGCTCTTAGCTGAAAGAACCAGTCATTTATCTGTTCTTTACTCTGTGAAGATGCACTTTGACAACAGAGGAAGTGAGAGACTTATATAGAAGCGGAGGTCTAGAGGCCCATGAGTCCACTGAAATACTGTTTCTGAGTCGAGCGGTAAGCGTTTAAATAAACACAGACTAATCCACTATATCATATTCACGTTCTCTTTACATATGCAAAATGCTTATAGGATGCATGTGTTACAAAAACCTAGTACAAGTAATTTCCTCAATGCATTTCTATTTTCTCAACTCTATTCTACAGAAAGTGTTCCAGTTAGACGAGCGCTCCCTCATGTGGTCAGAGATGTGTCCTTCGGCGAAGGGTGCAGTGCTGCTGTATCAGAGGGTGATGCCCGATTGCTGAATTTAATCAGATACTCAAACACCTCTGAATAATTGCACAAGAAGGTCATGTAAACATGAGTCATTGCACCATTTAAAGAAACAGTTCACTGGCATATGAATGAACATTTGATGAAAATGTGCTCACTCTTGGATCATCCAAGATATAGATAGGTGAGTTTCTCCATCAGATTTGTAGAAATCTACCATTGCATCAATCTCTCAGCAGTGAATGGGTGCCGTCAGAATGAGAGCTGATAAAAACATCACAGTAATCTACACCACTCCAGACAATCAGTAAACATCTGGAGAAGACAAAAGCAGTGCGTTTGTTAGAAACAGATCCATTATTAAGGCACTAAATTATGAGACCATTATCCATAATAATGCTTACTTCAGTGAAAAAGTTAATCTTCTGTTGTCTCTCACATCAAAATCCACACACATATTCATTTTGGTTTGTAAATAGTGTTTGATCTGAGCAGATTTCTCTCCTGATTCAGACCAGACGGATTATTTGTTTCTTACAAACATGTATCTTTTGGCTTTTAAAGATGTTAACTGATGGACTGGAGTGCTGTGGATTATTGTGATGTTTTTATCAGCTCTCATTCTGACGGCACCCATTCACTGCAGAGCATCCATTGATGAGACACTGATGCAATGCTACATTTCTACAAATCTGATGAAGAAACAAACTCATCCTGATCTTGGATGTCCTGAGAGTGAGCACATTTTAATTTCTGGTTAACTTTTTTTTCATCTGATCTGTCAGGACCAACGGTTTATTTTTACTTGTTTGAAAGGTTGCAAAAACATACATTACAAAACAGTAGTTTTTGTATAATGGTGGCCGTTAAAAGTTAAAATATTTTCATAATATATATACAGAAGTTCTTGTACTGAATACATGTGAAGTGTATCCTGCATCATTTTCTATAGAAATGTATTTTTTTTGTGTGACAGACTTTTAATTTGAAATGTACTCTCGGTGACAGAATTTTAAAGAAACAACTTTTTATATTAAATCAATAAAGATAAAAAAATTACTTTGGTGAATGTTAGTGTGGGATTCTCGATGAAAGTCTTTTCGAAGAAGCTCAAGTTGAAATATTAAGAAATGTCTTCTTTACAGTACAATGCTGTTGATGAAATCAATCATGATTCAGTGTTTAGAAAGCAGAATAAAACTGTATAAAATTCAGTAGATCCCTGAAAATACATTTTAACAGTCTCTGATAATTCTAACACATAAATATAAACAGCCGATGATGTATGAGCAGCTACCCGTTAAAAACAAACTGCATTCTGGGACTCAAGCTGGCTCCTCATTATGAGCAATGCTAATGAAATTACAGCCAGACAGAACCAATTATTTTTGTAAAGATGAAGCACTGTTAATCAGAGCAAAGCACGCTCTGATTGGGATGTTTCCTGCTGTGTCAATGTTCTGGGTTTATCAGAACTAACTCGAACAGCCATGATACACTCCGCCATAACAACTCTGGTTTTGCTCGGACAAGCTCCACTGCAAGAAAACGAAGATCTATTAAGTATATGCATTTTTTCCCAATTCTATTTTTCAAATGACACTCATATGATTTTCTTACCTGACCAGTGTATGGTCTGTAATAATTCCTGTATCGCTGTGGATCGCTGCTGCATCCGTAAGAGCGACCCGAGGCAGATGGATGGCGACCCTAAGAGTACAATCCATCAATATATATATATATATATATATATATATATATATATATATATATATATATATATATATATATATATATATATATATATATATATATATATATATATATATAGTTCCTGAGTCAAAGTATAAATACCCTAATAAAATATTACTCTAGTTAAAGTATTAAGTAACCTTTTTAAATTTTACTATAGTACCTATTGAAGGGTTGCCAGGTCTGCGAAACAAAAACCAACCCAATTGTGTTTCAAGAGTCCGCTCCTTCAAAAAGTGGACTTAAAAAGCTTGCGCTTTTATCGGAGGTTTAGTTAACAAACAACTTACAGTCGTGACCCAAATATGATTTTCATTTACAATTATTAATACTAAAATTCAGCATTAGCAACTTATTTTGAATCAGACTTGTGTATTCACTAAATTGTTAACTGCAGATCCGCTCTGATTGGATCGTTTGAATCGGCGAGTTGTTGACCGGAGACTCGCTCTGATTGGATCGTTTGAATCGGCGAGTTGTTGACCGGTGACTCGCTCTGATTGGATCGTTCGAATCGGTGAGTTGTTGACCGGAGACTCGCTCTGATTGGATCGTTTGAATCGGTGAGTTGTTGACTGGAGACTCGCTCTGATTGGATCGTTTGAATCGGTGAGTTGTTGACCGGAGACTCGCTCTGATTGGATCGTTTGAATTGGCGAGTTGTTGACCGGTGACTCGCTCTGATTGGATCGTTTGAATCGGTGAGTTGTTGACTGGAGACTCACTATGATTGGATCGTTTGAATCGGTGAGTTGTTGACCGGAGACTCGCTCTGATTGGATCGTTTGAATCAGTGAGTTGTTGACTGGAGACTCACTATGATTGGATCGTTTGAATCGGTGAGTTGTTGACCGGAGACTCGCTCTGATTGGATCGTTTGAATTGGCGAGTTGTTGACCGGAGACTCGCTCTGATTGGATCGTTTGAATCGGCGAGTTGTTGACCGGTGACTCGCTCTGATTGGATCGTTTGAATCGGTGAGTTGTTGACTGGAGACTCGCTCTGATTGGATCGTTTGAATCGGCGAGTTGTTGACCGGAGACTCGCTCTGATTGGATCGTTTGAATCGGCGAGTTGTTGACCGGTGACTCGCTCTGATTGGATCGTTCGAATCGGTGAGTTGTTGACCGGAGACTCGCTCTGATTGGATCGTTTGAATTGGCGAGTTGTTGACCGGAGACTCGCTCTGATTGGATCGTTTGAATCGGTGAGTTGTTGACTGGAGACTCACTCTGATTGGATCGTTTGAATTGGCGCATTGTTAACTAGTGGCAGTCCGATCATTCCAATTCACAAATGAATAATTCAGTGCAACTTGCGAACTGATTTAACAGGTTCATTAAAAAGAATCCGCTTGTTCAAGAATCATACACCGCTATTGCATTTTCACGTCAGTGAATTAGTTCAAAGAAATGTAGGGAAGTGGAAAGTTTGATACTTTGTACATGTAGTCAAATAAACTACAGATACTGATAAAAATGCTTTGTTACTGTCCATCATTGGTTCCTACAGATTTTATTTTGAATATATCTAATCATGTAACATCACATCAACAAGCTTACCTGTTTTTTCTGGGATGTAAAGTGAGAGCCGAACGGACCTCCTCTCCATCCTTAAAAGGTTAAAAAGGTTCATGACTTGAAAATTCAATATCGTGCTCTAGGATCAAGGTCTGAATGATGCAACATTCTTCTCTTCTTACCACAATGATGAATGGGACGGTTTTGACTTCCTTGTCTGTGTTTTTTGCGCTTGGGAGGTGTGGGCAGGAGACGGCGGGCTTCCTCTTTATAATGCATTAAAAGCTTCAGGGCCTCGTCAGAGCTGAGCTCCACAAACATCACCTGATCCAGATGCTCTCCCTGCTCTGGAAGCGTGAAGCTCACTGGAAACAGGAGGAGAGAGGAGCACAACTGTTTCACGAGTGCAGCTGTAATGTGTCTTGACACTCACCATCGGGTCATTGAAGTCTAACCTTTGGCTTTGAGAAGAGACGTTTCCTGAAGGGTGGTGCCCTCCTGCTCTTGCCACTGAACAAGACGTCTCCTCCACACCTCATCAGCTGGAAGAACCACCACCGCTCTTCGCTGGTAACCATGGAAACACAGCATCTTGTGTCGCCGGGCAGATTGATAAATGTTGGCCTTGAAGACGAAAGTGAGAAAGTGAGAGCGTGCATTTTCTGTACAGGATTTCGGTTAAGCTCAAATGTAAGGGTTTTGAAAGACGTGAACAAATACAATTAATAGCATAGGAGTGGAATAAGGCATCATCTATAGTAACATATTTAACTGTAAAAAGCATGATTTACAGTTAAGATACAAGTTTGCATAAAAACAGGACGTTTGCTAAAATAATACACTTCACATTTTTAGCCTTTAAACCATTTTTAATAAAAATGTATTGTACTCATTTAAACAAATATTATCAATTAATTATTATATTATTTAAATTACTTAAATAGATTTTACGTTTTCGATTTTAATAATGCATTATCATCTTATCGATACACCAGTTCACATTTAAAGCTCTTGCGTGGATAAAAACATGGGTTGTTTTTCGCATTGGTCTGAACTAATAAGCAGCAGGCTCATTGAAAATGCACATTCATTCTCTACCAGCAGGTGGTGCTTTCAGAACAACAGAAATAACCGTTTTAATTGTAACAGTTGTAAACAGAGCAGCGATGCACTGGGGTCCGCTTTTTGTACCTCGCTTAATACATATGAGATAATTTGATATAATCTCTGGCTAATTTGCTTCTTCTAACAAATTTGCGGATTTTATTAAAATATCGGGATTAAGCCGTCTAAAATTACTGCGCATTCCACGGAAAGGGCAGATGTATCGATACTCGAAACTATGATTTGCAATGCGGCGATTGGCTAGCAGCAAGACAGCAACGTAATGGCATCATATGGCAGATAAATTAAATGTGCAGTTTTTATTTGATTTACTTTTTACATCCTTCACGATTTCTAGTATTTGTGCAGGCTTTATCTGCCACTCCCATAATATCGGTCAGCACTCAAATTAATGCACGACTCAGATTAACCTAATATGAAAACTGTGGCATTTAATACCAGTACAAATATGATGTAGTAGAAGAAAAACTTAAGACATATCAATAGCATATAGCAAATTATGAATTTTCCTGAAATAATAAAAAAAAATATTATTCATATTACTTGTATGACTGGGTACTTAAAAATGTAATTGAATAAGTCTGAATGAAAACATACTAGTAAAGATCTAGTGGTTTGAAAATTCAGACACGCAAAGTGAATCTCTCCCGTGATTGGACAAAGTGAGGCTGCATTTGGTCACATGATTTCTATTAACAATGGAAGGCTTCAAATCAAGGCTTCCTCTGGCAAGTCCATTTATTCTGGAAACAATCTCTGATGCTTCGGTTCAAATGTCCCAGCACTACACCCGAGCGCACACGTGTCCCTCACTACCTGATCGAGGATGTAGTTCCTCCTCCGGGCTGCAGCTCTTCTGATCAGCTGACTGACGCATTGAGTGGCCTGCTGCAGCATCAGCTCTCTGTGATTGGCTCCAGGAGGCTCCTGCATGACAAGACAATACAGAAAATAGATCAGTGAGTAACACAGGAAACACTTGGGTAGCTTTTTAATCATTTCGTGGTAGGGAATGCATTTTCTCACCCTCATGCAGTTCAAGATGGAGTCTGTATTTAGAAGATTGTACCGTTTCTTTGGGTTCTGGAGCATGTGAGCCTGAGCCCAGTGGGTTTTACCAGAACCCGGCAAACCAACCATCATCAACACCTGAGAGATGCAGAAGACGATCGTGAGCGACCGCTCACAGTAACAACATTCATCTGATGTTTATTTCTGTTAGGGGTGCTTTCCTACCTCGCATTCACTTTTAGATGTTGTCGGCAGAAGAGCTCGGGTCCTGCGACCGGGAGGAAGTGTGAGCAGCGTGCAGAAACCAGCGGGAAAAGGATGCCAGGGAGCGTCCGGGTCCAGATTTACAGCAACCGAACAGTTTTTGCAAAGCACGTGAGGAAAGAGGTCCTGACCTCCGAGAGAGGAAGAGTTCAGGCGAAACGCCACGCCGAGAGATCGTCCATTCTTGTGAAACGAAAGCGTCGCCTCTCCTGTCTCGCTGATGAACTGGATAAGGAACAGATGTGAAGGCGAAAAAAACCTGAATTGAATTAGAGAAACAGTTCACCCGAAGAAATCCTCATCGTCAGGCCATTCGAGATTTAGATGAGTTTGTTCCTCCATCAATAATGCAAAACATTGCTCACCAGTGGATGCTCTGCAGTGAATGGGTGCCGTCAGAATGAGAGTCCATAAAAACATCACAATAACCCACGGCACTCCAGTCCAGCAGTTAACGTCTTATGAAGACAAAAGCTGAAACAAGTCCATCATTAAGACGTTTTAAACTTTTGCTAAAATATGAGAGTTGCTTCATCCAGTAAAAAACTCAACTGGTCTGAATCAGGAGAGAAATCTGCACCGTTCACAAGCCAAAACAGCTCTAAACAAATATGTGGGTTGATTTTGATGTGAAAGACAACAGGAGATGGACTTTATCACTAGAGGAAGCGTTATTTTGGATTATGGACTTGTATTTTGAGAAGAAGTGAAAGTATAGAGTTAGAATGCCTTTATGATTGATTTGTTTCATATAAACCCGTTTTCATCTTCTCCATATTTTTACTAATGGACTGGATTACTGTGATGTTTTCATCAGCTGTTTGGACGCTCATTCTGACGGCACCCATTCACTGCAGAGCATCCATTGATGAGACACTGATGCAATGCTACTCCAAATCTGATGAAGACACAAACTAAATGCGAGTACATTTTCATTTTTGCATGAACTATTCCTTTAAGCATTTTTAAGCATTAGTATGCTTGCTTAAACTCGCTTCTTTATGATTAGTTTTAAAACGTACCGCATAGCAACCGATGACGTCTCCTTCTGTGAAAGGCTCGCCGAAAACCTCTTCCTTTCCTCCAGTTACGATCCTCCCCCGTCCATCATAACCATACGACAGCTCCACCTCGCCTGAGAAAACCAGTGCAAGAAAAAAAAAAAGTTTAGTTTTTTTGTTTGATAATAACATTGATTAAATTATAAAAAAGAAAAAAAAAAAAAAAAAAAAAATTGCACTTTTTTTTTTTTTTTTTTCAATCATGTTTATAATTCCCTAAACCAGTCGGATCTGTAATAGGTTTTATTTTCACCGAGCTGAAGGCTTGTGTTGTCCACAGACCAGCCCACTCTGAGCACATGAGGATCCGGGTCACAGCTTGTGTCCAGCGCAGGAGCTGACAGCCGCTTCACAAACTGGAATAATTTCAAATCAGAAACAAAAATAATTCACCTTTTAATTACTACAAAACATTTACCAGATTCAAACCTCGAGTTCCCACCTTGGCTTCGAATCCGACCTTCCCTTGACTGAATCCATGGGTCATCCTGCACCCCGACCAAAGCAGAGGGAACGTCTCCCAGAAGAGCGGCTGACCGCTGCTTCCATCAGAGTCCACCTCGAAGTGCAGGTCACAGCTATCTGTGAAACACAGACACAGTGCTCCTGAAGACACAGACTCTGAGCATCTGAGGATGTATCAGGGTCGTTCTGAACTTACAGGAATCCAGTCGAACATCTTCCAAATCTATGTTCGCTTCTTCCTCGGGCTCCGGCAGCAGCTCTGGTGTTTTAGCTCTGAGAAGAAACAAATCAGGGAGAAAAAGACTCTGTTTAGGGTCTGTAGGATTTATATTTATTCAGCAAGGACGCATTGAATTTAGTGATTAGAGATTGTTGCTGATTACAAATTACATGATAGGAATGTAGTTAGTAAAAATCTGGATTACACATCAGCTTTCATTTGACCGAACTTGTTTATCAAATAGACTTGCATGTAAGATTATATCAAAGTGATAAAAAAAAAAAGACTGTAATCTGAATAATCCGATTTTTCTTTCGAGCAGCCAATCAGCATTTTACTGTACAATGATTTCTGAAGATCATGTGACGCTGATGCTGGAAATACAGCATTGCATCACATTAATAAATTATATTTAAAAATATATGCGAATAGAAACAAGTTCCTTTGAATTGCAAAAATATTTCGGAATTTTATGATGAAATGCACTCTTGGTGAGCATAAACGATTATATAAAAAAACGAAGCTGTTACGAAATACGTTTCTCTTGCATTGGTTTCTACAGACTGATAATCAATACCTGTTGTAATGCACGTCCTCTTTGAACTCGTAATAATCTCTGCCTCTCTTGAGCTGCCTGATCTCGTCTGCCGTGGAGTCCACGGTCTCGGCTCCATCTGACCGGAGAGAGCAGTCAACATCAGATAACCATCTTACTTTCATTTCAGTGCATGATCATATTAGCTGTGCTCTAAGGACTGTCTTACACTGCTCTTGTGCTGTTTCTGGCTCTGAAGTGGCCAAGACTGATGATGAGCATCCTGACTCTGCATCTTCCGTAGCAACGGTTGCCAAGGCGGCTGGATGCTGCTGTCTCTCCTCTTCAGAGATGGCTGTTGGTGCAGTGCATGAGCACAGCTGAAGAGGGTCAGTCTGTGTGCTTTGGTCAGTGTAAGCAGTCATGCTCTCTTTAGGAGGATCAATGCTCACTGGAGACCGCGTCCTAACAGACTGCTCTGAGTGAGACTTCTGCGGCTCTTTACTCGTCGTTTCACCCCCCTCAGCTCCACTTGTGATGGGCTCAACACCGGCTTCGATCGCAGAGATCAGTCTGACCACCAGCTCGGCCTTCAGGCCTCTGGAGTCCAGCCCTCGCGCGGTTAACATCGCACGCAACTCGGCCACTTTCAGCCTTTTCACTTCCGCTAGCAACATTTCCAACACGATCTGTCAATTCTACGTTTAAACTAAACCGTTTACACACGGTGTGTTTTGTTATTTAGAGACAGTTAGGCGCACTCTTTAAACTTCTCAGGACTTTTCTCACTCTTATCGATCAAAACACACGACGGCCCGCTGGAGAGAATTCAAGAGAATGGTCTGAGCGCTGATTGGCTATCGAGACGACGCTGACCGTTGATTGGTTACCAGCATTGACGTAAACTGACTCTTTTTTGCGAGTCGGTTCTTTCGAACGATTTGTTTCAAATAGCTTTTTTTTTTCTTTCTTTTTTTTTTTTTTTTTAAAGATCAAAATAAAAACTATCTAGCCTATTGATTGAACCATTATTATTATTATTTACCATCAGTACAACTGTTTTAGCAGGTTTCGTATTAAGTGATGAGCAGAGAGATTTATAAAATATTTTTGATCAATAATAGTTAGCAGAAATCTATTTAACGTTGTGACCAGAAGATAACAATAAATTAGATTTTCTACCTTTTCGACTGTGTTTAAATTATGTCTAGACCTACATCTTACAATAATGAAAAAAAAAAAAAAAACAGAACAGTGATTGTGTGTACAATGTTAAAATATTACGCTATATTATTCTACGAATGCCCATTTAGCGGACACATCTTTTATGTAATTTCGAAATGCTCTAAAACAGTATAATCACATTTACGTTGAATTTATAAGGGTGTTTATCAGGCCTAAAATAACGTAGACCCTAAATAAAGTTTTAATAAAGCGGAACGCATTCGTATGTTTGATTATAACAGTCATATTCAAGTTATTAACACATTTTCGCGATGTTGAATTTGTAACAATTCTGCACGAGTCAAAAGATCCGACTCAGAAGAACGATTCATTCACGGATCTGACGTCACTAGTTGCCCCGCCTTCCGATTACAAAATGTTATGTTTTTTACCAAACAGTGCCTGAATAACCATTCTCATTGTAGCATTTACGTTTATAGCATACCACACCGATATTTGATCCCAGAATAAATGTTTTTCTTACGCAGTCGAGCGTTGGCAGATTAAATCCCACGCACACTATTGGTCAATCCGAGAGGTTAGAGGTTGATATGTAAATATCCAACATGGCGGCGCCCGTAAATTACATGTTTTCTTGCTGCTTGGATCCCGTTAAAGCCAATAAGTGCTTCGAGGTCCGATTAATCGATAATGTCAAGGTGTGCAACATTTAACCTATAACAGAGTCGCATTCTCCTCAGATCATGTAGTTCTCTTTGTCTCGTTATTTAGAGGTTTAGATGTGTTTATGGAGCTCGCACCTCTCCCAGATCAGCCGGTTTATTCTCATCTCATGCCAGAACCTGCTGAAGAAAGAAATGTAGACGATCTAACTAACAAATAATTACATGCATGCTCTCTAAAGTGGAGACATGTTTAAGGATATGTAGTTTTAAATAGGTTTCTCCCATCTCACGCTTCAGCAAGCAGATGATAAAATATTATTTTATAGTAATTGAATTATCTCTCCTCAGGGCAGAGGATTATTTGCCATAAAAGCCTTTAGAAAGGGTGACACCGTGTTTATTGAACAGCCTCTGGTCTCCTCTCAGTTCTTATGGAATGCTTTGAACAAATGCAGAGGTGGCTGCACAGATGCTTATCATTCATACAGATCTTCTTGAGCATATCTTTGTGATAAAAGACGTCTCATAATATTTTATTTACTGTAGACCAGAATTATTGTAAAATGTTGGGTTCAGTAAGATTATTATTATTTTTAAAGAAGAGTCTCCAAGGATGCATTTATGTGATCAAAAATATGAAGAAAAAAATAGCAATATTATGAAATGTTATAGATGTTAATGTTATATTTGAAATAACAGTTTTTACTTTTAATATAATTTGAAATGTAATTTTTCTGTATTTTCAGCATTATTACTCCAGTCTTCAGTGTTACATGATTTTAAGAAATCATTCTGATATACTTATTTATATTCAATGTTGGAAACCGTTATGCTGCTTCATTTATACATACATACATACATACATACACACACACATATATATATATATATATATATATATATATATATATATATATATATATATATATATATATATATATATATATTTATATATAAACGTTTATTTTGCATGCAACTAATCATTGCCCAGCACCAATAATGATCATTAAAACCGTACTTAATTATTGCAATCTGAAAAACTCAAGATAAATAGAAAGTTCGTAAGAGTCTCATGCAGATGCAACATGCATCGTAGGTTTAGTTTTGTGTGAAAATATGACAGAAGGCAGAGTACTGAAATAAATTATATATATATATATATATATATATATATATATATATTACAAATAAATTAAATATTTATTAATGCATGAAGGGGGAACTGAAAGTAGGGTTAATAAGCACAGTCTGCTTTGTTTACAGAGGTTGCTGTGGAAACCGCTCTATTTCTGCTCTTCCATAAGCGCCACCTGCTGTCAGTCACTGGAATTACGTTCTTTATTCTGTCTGTCTACTGTTTGCTGTGAAAATTGGACCAAATTTTAGCTGTGAATCTTAACCTGTAGATGGAAAGTGCTTTCTAAAAGTCTCAACACTTCAGATAACAAGGCAGCCACTTTAGAATTGTTCACGATGAAGCAGATAAAATGCCTATAATTGATTATTTTGATTAATAATTCTCTTTGAAATTATTTAAAGGCTTAAAAGGCTTTTTTATTTATTTATTTATTATTTGTTTTTTTTTTACAAATCCTTATTATATCGTGTAGTATGTATTAGTAGAATTAATATTTTTTTAATGTTATTTCATTTGTTTGTTATGCAAACAAGAAGGAAATAGGGTTGCTAATTGTATTTGTTATTTGTCCACATGAATTTATAATGAAAATGGTTTCAGCAGCACATTTTAATACCCCGTGATAACACTGATAATCGTGATGTGTGTTCTTCGTGTGGTTTCTGGTCAGTAATTGATTGTTGTGCTTTGAAGGCTGTGAGTGCAAAGGCCTTGAAGTAAATACGTCTGCTTTTGAGTAAATAGGTCTGCTTGCAAAGGCTGTTCTCTCAGTTTTGTAGCCGTACAGCTAACATAGAGGAGAAAATAGTTCATAAATAGTTGGGAGAGATGTTTCAGGTAAATGGCGTAGCTTTTGTCTTCACTTTTTATTTTTGCAGTAGTGACAAATCAATGATTTCTACTGTGCAGAATATTGATTCTCATCTAAAAAGTGGCCCAAAATAGAGTGTTGTGTTTATTTGAGGCCGGCTGGGCTTGCTGTGTAATCTCTTTACTACAGCGCTGTACGAGGATGGCCTCAGTCAGGTCTGGCTTTCTGTATCACTGACAGTTTGTCTTCAATGATTTCATTATTAAACAAAGGGTCATATGAAAGTTGAATGAACATGCATTACTGTTAAAACAAATTCTAATATTAATATTGAAAAGTATTAATATTAAATAAATTCTAATATTCTGATTTGCTCATGAACTGTTTCCTATTTTGTATTTTTTTTTAAATAAATTTCAAAACTCTTTTTTTATTTTAATTAGGAGACATAAAATAACAAATGAATGTCTTTGCACTCGCTTTGAATCAGTTTAATGCATGCTTTTTGAATAAAAGTATAATTTCTTTAAGAATAATGGTAACATGTAACAATAAAATTCCATCTGTTTACATTGAGTTAAAATGAACTAACAATAAAAAAAACTTCTAAAGCATGTATTCATTTTAGTTTACTTCTGCATTTACTAATACATTATTAAAGTCAAAATTCTATCTTTTTTTGCATATTTTATGTTATTTAATGCACCCGAGCTGACATGGACTAACATATACAGTATTTTTTTTATTAACTAATGTAAGACTAATAAATTCAGTGATGCATGTATTGCTCATTTTTAGTTAATGCATGAACTAATGGGAACTTATTGTAAAATGTTACCCAAAAAAATCTTACTGAACCCTAATATTTAAAGGGTATTTTATTAAGTTATCAAATTTATTGACAAGGTTTGATGCCTGTAACTGACACCAGGGGGAGTTAACAACACCTGTTAAATCTGATTAGATACTGGTTGAAATATTTGTAATACATCATTACTTTTCACCCTTGGGTCACCTGAAGAGTGTAATAGAGTGTAAATGAAAACTCATTAATAAAACCAGCCAGTGGACCAATTAATACTAGCATTTACCTATTCTATTCTATTCACCGTGTGTACTGTGCTAGACTAACAGACAATTGAATAATACACCTCTGATATTATGTGTGTGTGTGTGTGTGTGTAGTTCTCTGAGTCAGTGGGTTCATGCATGTGACGCACTGCAGCTTCCCAGCCAGCAGAGGGAGCAACTGGACGCTTTCATCGACCAGCTGTACAAGGACATCGACAAAGGTCATTTTTCTTGTAGATCTCGTCCCCTCACACATTGATCTGTATACCTGCGCCGATTGAATCCATCTCTGCGTTTGACATCTGCTTCCTCGAGACAGAAACACACATTTTACCACTCAGACGGCCATCGATCCGTGTAAAATATGACTGTGTTGTGCAAAAGTGTGAAATAAATCCCATGCGATGAAAGGCTTTTTCATTGCAGAAACTGGTGACTTTCTCAACGTTGAGGGCTCTGGTCTTTTCCTGCTACAAAGCTCTTGTGAGAACCGTCTTCATTCGTATTGGCACGTCTCTCAGTTTGCACAGCTGTGATGTTTTAATTTTCACATGCAAGTTGACTCCGAGTCGTGGAAATCAGGTCAGCTTTACAAATGAGGCCTGTCTTCGTGCTCCACAAATAAAGAGCTGAAGATTATGTTCACAGGTAACCACAGCTGCGTTCCCAACGCGGAGGCATCGTTTCCTGACAATAGCTTCCTCCTCCACCTCGGCGCTCTCAGCGACATCAGCCCCGGAGAGGTCACACGAACATGTTTGATAATAGATGCTAAGCTGAGGCTCGTAATGTGTTCGAAAGCCTTGAGTGTTTGATTGTCGGTAGGAATCACGGTCGAGAGGCTGGAGATGGGAGCTGTTCTGGCAGCTTGTCAGATAGATTGAAAAGGCCTTCGCTACTGTTCACATCACACAGACTTATTACAGAGGTTTGTTCATCTGAATCATATTAGCCAGTGGATGACCGCTTATCAGGAATTGGTAATAATAGATTTCAGCTCAGACAAATAGAGCGTTATGCATTTTTGTAAGGTTGGCTAATGCTAGTTTTGTAACATGGTGGCCATGTACTATTATTTTTTGTGTCCTGTGTTAATGAGAAGTGAATTGAGAAAGCTTCCTGAAATTAGTTTTGAGGTGAGGTAGCAAACAGGATGTGGAATGCAAGGAAGTAGAATTAAATGGAGAAACGTGGTAATGCCATAAAAAACTCGTTTCTGGGGAACACGAATGCAAAAACACAGTTTAAAAGTTCAACGAGGTGATGCTTTTATTTAGTGCGAATGCATTAAAGTGTCAGGAAAGACGTTTGTTACAACGTTACATAAGAATTCCATTTCAATTTTCAAATAAATGCTGTTCTTTTGAACTTCCAAAATTCCGAAAAATTCAAATGTATCACTTTTTCCACAAAGACATGAAGCTGCGCTACTGTTTCCAACATTGATAACAATCGGGAATGTTTCTAATAATTCATCATATCAGAATGATTTCTGAAGATCATGTGACACTGAAGACTGGAGGAGTGATGCTGGAAATACAGCGGAGCATCACAGAAATAAATCACACTTTAACACAGAAATTTTGAATTGTAGTAAAATTACATAAATGTTTTTAAATGCGTAAGGCACTTCTTTTTAGAAACAAATCTTACAAACCGTGAACTTTAGTACAGGAGTGTGTTTCTATACAGTGATCTGAATGAAAGGCTCCAGAAAGGTAATGGTGTGCTAGTGGAAAAATGAATTGTTTACTTTGAGAAAAATGTTATAGTTTGCGTTGGAATACCACTGAGAGACATTAAGAAGACTGTAACACCCACAGATTGCTTTCATGATTCTAGCCAGTTTCTAAAACAGAAAGCCATTTTTCTGATTATTTCTGTGATTATAACTGAATTCCCCCAGTTCATCATGTAACCGCAGAGTTGCTGATTGTCCTCTCTGCAGGAGATCTGTATCAGCTACCTGGACGTCTGCCAGCGAGACCGGAGTCGTCACAGCCGGCACGAGATCTCGAGGTAAACGAGTGCAATCCCTTGTTTAAGCATTCAGTGAGAGTCTCGCTCCGGAGAGGATCAATGGCCTTGTTCGCTGGCAGCAGCTCTGGGTCTGGAGAAGCACAGGGGCCTCTGCTCTGCTATTGATCACTGACCTGTCAATCACAGCAGCTGTGATGACGAGCGATGAGGGTCTGCTCGGAAACCCCACTTAATCTATATTCACCCTATTCCTGTGAAGAGCCTGACTTCACCTTGAAAAGAAGCAGTGTGCTGCATGGATGTGAAGTTGAGATCAGAGTCGGACACCTCTCGGTCGGATCTGATGGATATTATTTATCTTCACTTGTTAGGGAATAAGAGTAGATTGGAAGCCCTAATGGACCGAAAACTTGAGTCTGAAAGATTCATATTTATTTAATATACAGCGTCCAAACCCTCATATTGGGAGGTTTTTAAGTTTCATATATTTTCTTTCAGTGCTGTGTACTAAATGATTACATGTAATCTGGATAACATGATCAGATTACAAAAAATTAAAGACTTTTAATTGGATTATGAACTCTATATATACACTTTACTTCACTAGAGTACATTTAAATCCTAATATAATCCAGACACACTATATATCATTGGAAAGGTCTAAGTAGACTCTTGAATATATGTTTAACCAAACAAATTATGTAAGTGCATTAAAATTATTAATTTATTATTAATTTTAATAAATTTATGACAAGAGTGCACCAAGAACTCATATTACAAAATGTCTTTTAGAACCTAAACGTATTCTAATCTTGAAAAAATACATTCCGCTGGAGTCTCAAGATTCTATTTTTGGTGGTTATTTTGTGATAGACATAATATTAAAAGATAAATGTATAGACTTGTGAAAGAAATGCATAAAAAATTTGGGTTTTTGGTATAACGCCTAAACAAAAAATTTAAATGAACCTCAATTTTTTTCATATCAACTTCAAATTTGGAACACAGCTTGTGTAGTTGATAGATCACTTTCTCGTGAATTTTCAGTTAAGGGGTTAAAATACTCTATTTAATTAAATAAGTCCCCCTGAGATTTGAAGGCAAGTTAGTATATGTTAATAAGTGTTTTAGTTTGTTGTTGTTGTTGTTTTAAAATCACTTTTTTTATTTTACAATGTTTATGATTTAATTAACCATTAGCTTTTCATCAAACTTGTTTCTTCATGAACCCCAGTTGGAAAACTTTGATGTGAAGTGCATTAAACATTGCATTATGTTGTTAATAACAATGAAAGGACTGTATATTCTTTCACTGTATAGTTATTTTATCAATAAGGTATTGTTATTAGTGAGGTAGGTGCAAAAAAATCTAAATATTGAGAAAATCATCTTTAAAGTTGTTCAAATGAAGTTCTTAGCAATGCATGTTACTAATCTAAAATTAAGTTTTGATATATTTACGGTAGGAACTCTACAAAATATCTTCATGGAACGTGATCTTTACTTAATATCCTAATGATTTTTGGCATAAAAGAAAAATCAATAATTTTGACCCATACAGTGTATTTCTGGCTATTGCTTCAAATATACACGTGCTACTGATGACTGTTTTGTGCTCCAGGGTCATATATAAGCTAAAGAAATGAGCTTGAGTGAATAGTGATGTGATAGGCTGAGTTGAGGCTTTTTAAATGACAAACCCAATCATTTTCAGGGAGAATTACTTATTCGTGTGTTCCTGTCAGAAGTGCATGTCCCAGAGGATGCAAGAATTATGTTCAATAGGACTCTGGTTTCAAACTTGACCCCATGATGTGCTTCATAAAGCAAGAAGCTCCAAACCAAGCATGAAACACGATCTGTGTGTGCACTAATGGATTACATTAAACAATAACCTTATGAATTCTTTGTTTTATCACGTCTTGGAGAAACTGTACACTCATCAGATCAAGAGAAGTGTTCATGTTTCTTCGATGTGACTGTAAATCAACCATTAATCAAAACCGACCCTGTTTACTTATTCTATACACAGAACTTCTGATTATAATCTTATGCATGCAAACTGTTTTTCTTTTCAGCTGACGTCACTTAGATCAGATAGGCAGAGAAATAATAAATCAATTTATACCCAAATAACTAGTTTGGTTTAACATTGTTTTAGGTTACTGCTGTAGCCTTTCTGAAATCTTGGCAATAGTTAATGTAAGTTTATTAAAGGTTATGGCTATAACAACAGTAGTTATATGGATTAGTGAGAATAAGAAGAATTCAAAAAGTGTGCATCTGTGGTTTTAATTTGTTGCACTTTTTTCACAATTCATAATGTCTCAGAACAGCGTTAAATAAAATGTCTTAAACCAGTGAGAGAAGAGACAGTTGTCAGAAAAAAAAGAAGAAAAAAAAACCTTGAGAGGAACCAGTGAGACTCATTTATCATGTATAATTAATTTAATAAACATGCACTACTATTTTTTTAGTCTCCTGCTCATTTGAGCAAAAAACAGTAATGTATTAATACAGTAATGTTATAAAAAAGTTATAACAATAAAAAAACTCCTTTCTTTGAATAGTGTTTAAAATCTCTCTCTCTCTCTCTCTCTCTCTCTCTCTCTCTCTCTCTCTCTCTTTTAATCCGGTGATCAAAATGAAACATTTCTGATTATTATAAATTTTGATAACAGTTGTGCTGCTTCATATTTTTGTGGAAACTGCAATACTGTAGTATTTAAATGTTTGGGGTAAATAATATTAAAAAATAATAATAATAATAATACTTGTTATAATTTTATGTAAGGATGCATTCAAGTGATCAAAAGTGATAGTAAAGATTTTTTTGTTACAAAATATTTTTGTTTCAAATAAATATTTTTTGAACTTTTTAATCATGACATAATCATGCATTACGGTTTACACAAAAATATTAAGCAGCACAACTGTTTTCAATGTTGATAATAATCAGAAATGTTTCTTGTTTTGTTAACTATTCAAAGAGTGAAGTTCTTTTAAATTCTAATAAATATTATTAATGACAGAACAAGAATTCAGCATATTATTCTGATTTCTGAAGATTGTGACACTGAAGACTGGAGGAATGATGCTGAAAATACAGCTGTGCATCACAGAAATAATTTACATTTTAAAAATATTGGAAACAAATAAACTGCAAAAGAATTTCACGCTATCACTGTTTTTACTGTAATAAATGCAACCTTTGGTAAGCATGAGAGATTTATTCCAAAAACATTAAAACACAAAATTATTTCAAACTTTTGATTTAAGGCATCTGCAAAATCATGCATATCATGTAATACTAGCCATGTATTCAGGTGTTATTAAAGCGATGCAGGCAGTGTTATAAGCAGCAGCTGGCAGTCCTGCATTCATGCATAGCCTTTTGAAATCCGTCCTAAACGACTGGAAGAGTGAAGGCAGTAGTCAGTGTCGTGGTCTGGCTGATACAGGCTTTGAAATCCGTCCTAAATGTCTGAGATGATGCAGGCAGTGGTCCTTGTGTAGGCTGGAGAGTTTACTACAGCAACAGATGAGGAGAGTGGGACACAGAGCTGGATCGAATCAAGCGCCCACTGCTCACGAGCCAATCAGCTCTTGATGGATAAAATCAAGCCTCTTTTTAAATATTCAGTTTCGCTTGGAAATACAGCACGTTTTGAAAGTCAAATGCAAACGCCGCTTCATGTTGACTTCAACTCTTTCCCCACTTCTTGGCTCCCAGAATATATTGCTTTGTGAATATGTGAACATGCAATATGTATATAATGTCATATACACCTAGGATAACTCCAGCTAATTTTCATTTTTGGGTAAACTAACCCTTCAACTCATCAATCTGTTGCTTGACCTCTTCGTATTTAAGTAGAGCACTATGGTTTCTAATGAGCGATGGCTTGTAATGACAAGGGCATATCATTTAGTAGAGAAGCTATGGCATGTTACATACAGCAACTACTAAATTATTCCTAGAAATTGTTTTGATCAGTTGTTTGTAGTTGTAGTCCCCATTATGACAACAAACTGTTAGAAGGGATCATTGGGGTTCTATATAGAACCATAGGGTTCTTTACTCAACTCCAAAGACCCTTTTATGCTAAAAAGGTTCTATAATGACAAGAAAGAACCCTTTTGGCACAAAGGGTTCATATCTTGAATTTTGTGATCATTCACATGCATTCATAAATGCATTTGAATACACCGAATAATGCAGTGAAAGAACGCACTCAAAATGCACACGCGCACTAGTATGACTTCATCATGTAACTTTACATTAGCCTAGATGCACGCACTTTTTAGGCACGATTTGTTTAGTTTTTGAATATACTTGATACTGTTAAATGGCACATCATTAAAACAAAAAATACGAGTTCACATTTCACACCTAAACAAGCGTGGAAAACGTAATTATAACTAGCAACTAAATTAGTTAAAAATGCCTATCCATATACAGCTATGATTTCCGAACCCAAACTGATTCAAATGATTCGCGATCCCCAAATTGACTCAAATGATTCGCGATACCGCTACGAACTCCCGAACTGATTCAAATGATTCGCGATCCCCAAATTGACTCAAATGATTCGCGATCCCGCTACGAACTCCCGAACTTATTCAAATGATTCGCGATCCCCAAATTGACTCAAATGATTCGCGATCCCGCTACGAACTCCCGAACTGATTCAAATGATTCGCGATCCCGCTACGAACTCCCAAACTGATTCAAATGATTCGCGATCCCCAAACTGACTCAAATGATTCGCGATCCCGCTACGAACTCCCAAACTGATTCAAATGATTCGCGATCCCCAAATTGACTCAAATGATTTCGCGATCCAGTTACGAACTCCCGAACTTATTCAAATGATTCGCGATCCCCAAATTGACTCAAGTGATTCGCGATCCCGCTACGAACTCCCGAACTGATTCAAATGATTCGCGATCCCGCTACGAACTCCCAAACTGATTCAAATGATTCGCGATCCCCAAACTGACTCAAATGATTCGCGATCCCGCTACGAACTCCCAAACTGATTCGCGATCCCCAAATTGACTCAAATGATTCGCGATCCAGTTACGAACTCCCGAACTTATTCAAATGATTCGCGATCCACAAATTGACTCAAATGATTCGCGATACCGCTACGAACTCCCGAACTTATTCAAATGATTCGCGATCCCCAAATTGACTCAAATGATTCGCGATCCCGCTACGAACTCCCGAACTTATTCAAATGATTCGCGATCCCCAAACTGACTCAAATGATTCGCGATACCGCTACGAACTCCCGAACTTATTCAAATGATTCGCGATCCCCAAATTGACTCAAATGATTCGCGATCCCGCTCCGAACTCCCGAACTGACTCAAATGATTTGCGATCCCAATACACATAATGCTATAAAAGTGTGCACATCGAGAGAAATAAACAGCAGATGTTCATGTTAACAACTTCTTTAACTTGAGCAAACGCTGCTAATACACATACATTTGTTATTAAATTAAATAAAACGAAAACATGAATGTTTTAATGCTACTGAATAAAAATAAACGATCCACTCGAAAGTCTCTGCTCATCATGACAGGACCTGGATCAGTGAGCTGCGTCTCGGGCCGATGACGTCACTTCCAGGGAGGCATGTTGTACACGCCCCCGTCCATTGACTCCGCCCCCATGTCAAAACAGTGCCACAAAGAGAGACGTGCAGAAAAGTGAAGCGCAAAGGAAAAATGGTATCGCAAGCTCAAACTAGACTTATACGCAAAATAAAAGCAACGTTGCAAATTAATAGATATGATCATGGAAAATATGTATTGCAAAATCATTGCTTTCTCGCCGTTTCATTTGTTTTGCAATTCTTCATTTTTGTTTGCAAAAAGCAAATGTATTTTCCTCAATACTTTAAATAAAATGTTTTAAATTTGTTTTTGTTTTTATTGTTTTTGTATATTTAAAATGAGGTAAATCTTTCTGATTTATTAAAATAAAAAGTCACATACATGGATTTTTCCCAGATCTCCACTCACCCTGCAACCACCCCTGGTCCCCACCATTGCCAAAATCATCCCTATGCCGTTTGCATGAACTGCTCGTTTTAAAACGTACAGGTCTACTGACATTTATGACATTATAATGCACATAACTTTTCAGTAAATAAATAACTCATCAACATTCTAAAGAGAAACTCAAAGACAAACTTCTTAAGATGTCTGCACACTCGTTTCTTTGATGCATGAGGACTAAAACTGAAAAATTGCATCAATGGCGGATAAAGAGTTGAAGTAGCCGATTGGCGTCACCTGTTGGTAAAGACTTATGTGTTATTAGGTGAAATCAGGTAGCATTAGCATTGCTATTATCCAACCATATCTGAATCCCGCGACCATTTCACCTGCTGTTTGTTATCACAGTTGTTTCAATTGTGCAGCAGACTCGAGTGCTTTGCTAATCTCACCGATGGCAGATCTGTCGTGAGTAAGCACTGCAGTCCTAGTTGCCAAGCTGATGAATTTTGCCCCACAATTCTCTGTTTGATGTAGAGTGAGGACGATCTGCCGTGTTGCAGAAAGTATGGAAATCCAGGCAATCCCATTTTATACCTCTTGTCATAATCCTCCAGTTTTTAATACTCTCATCCTCTGTTTATGAAATTCATCTCGCAGCTCTCACACTTCTCGCTCTCTTCACGGATGATGTTATTGACAATTTCTATGTGTCTTCCTCATCAGACACATCTGCCAAAATAATTAAACATTTAGCGGAGCAGACTCTAAATAAAGCAGAAACGGGAATGTTCTCCGAGCAAAACTAAACATAATGACAGATAGGGAGTCTTCTGGCTTTGAAGATCGCAAATAAACTGCTGCTGTGTTTTAATGGCACTTGCTATGAGGAGAGCATCTCTATTACTGCAGCTCATACTTGGGTTTGAACAAGTCCCTAACTTTAGTGAACTTTGGCGTGTAACTCCACGCATTTGTGTTTTGCATATGAATTATACAATTTTATTTATTTTTTTGAGGAGAAGGGTGCTATTACATTTATGAATTATGCATTCTGACTTATGATTTACACCTGATGGACAGTTGAGTGGCTGAGAAAAAACAAACAAAAAAAAACGTAAAAATAACAAATGGCTGAAAAAACATCAGATTTAAATACAGAATATCTGTCACCTTTGCAAACATGCATTTATCTGATGAAAATACTTTGAAAAACTTAGAAACCATGTTGTAAAATGGTAAAACATGCAGATCAACTAAGTAATCCTGCAGTAACCTGATAAAAACACCTTAAAATGGTGTAGAAAGATGCTAAAAGACCCAAAACGACTAGGTTACAATGCAGTAATCTGATGAAAACGATCTGAACACCACGTAGAAAGATGCTCAAATATTCAGAATGACTTAGCAATCATGCAGTAATTTGATGAAAACGCTTTGAACATTTTAGCAATGGTGTAGCTAAATGCTAACATTCAGAATATGTTAGCAATAATATAACCAAATAATCCTAAATCACTTATAGCGCATTAGCACACACATAACAACATGCTTAACAATCAGATCATAATAGAAGGCATTTCATAATGTGCTAAAAACCCTCAGAACATCTTAGCAATCATATAGACCTAATAACATCTTAAAAACACTCATGTCAGATTAGTAAACACACAGCAACATGCTAACAATCAGAACGGCATAGCAATCAGTTAGTAATGTGTTAAAACACTCCGACCACATTAGAAAACTTTTTTTTTTTTTTTGCTGCACATTTCCCTTAGCACATGAATAGGCTTGTTTTATTTTTCCTTTTAATTAGCAATTAATCCCTATTTGGGAAGATTTGAGATGGTTTGCATGTGCTTCATCTCTCTGTGGAGCCGGATAGCGCTGAAAAAGTTTCCTTTCGCAGATTGTGAAAGTCGGCTGCATCTGCAAACAATCTGTTTGTGTGTCTGTGTTGAACCTGTATCTGCCTCTGCTCCTCTGGACGTTGTTTTATCGAATGAGCCCATAATACAAGTTGGACATCCTGCAAGGATGAAAGAAACGGGAATTATAGGGCAGAAGGGAAGGACACCTGGGGTTGTGTCTTTGAGGAATAACTACTGGATGCAGCTGGCAGCACAGAGCCAGCTGGGGCCCGAAAGCTCAGGCCAGCGGCCCCGCAGGAGCATGTCCAAGTCTGCTTTGAAATACTCTTGCAGAATGGCCCACTGTGAGAAATGCCACACAACAAGTGGAGCTCCAGAACGAGAAGGGTCAGAGGACAGATCCCTGGGGGACACCGGCTGATGTAGATGTCGAGGAGGAGGGCTGCACTCAAATAAAAGACAATTCTGACTACAGAAAGAAATAAGTTTTTATTATGAAGTATCCTGGAGCAGAAGGACTCAATTTACATTGTGTAAAGGATTTCCAATTCATGACTGACATGACACTTTACATCACACGAGTCAAATCTTCTGCATTTCCAACAGACCCAAGCTGTATTTGCAAAGTCCGTAACTAATGAATATGCTTTGTTTACACTTCAGGATAATGTTAATGAGTGCTCCCTTTTTAGTGCGTAATTAACTTGAGTGCTGCATGCTCTTATTTGCACACATTTGTTACACTTCAGTGCATTAACACAAATCCGTGTGCTCATATTTCCTTGAATAATAACAACAGGGAAAAAATATGCAGAGCTTTGTCTTTTATCAGCAGTGTCATAAATAGAGTCCGGTCCTCAAGGGATTCTTGTAAAGGAGTAAGAGTTGTGTGGATGCCATGAGTTTTAGCATTTATAAAAAAGTAACAGTGCTGTTTTGAAAGCAGTCCTTTGAATAGTTATAATAGTGTTTTTTTTTAAAGAATGGACTTTTTTCAGAAAAAAGATCCAACACCGTCAGTGTAGATTCACTGTAAAAAATGTCTGTAAATTTACAGCATATTAACAGCGTAAATATACAGTACTGAACTGTTTTCTAAAATTACGGTGTCTTACCGTAAATGCACACGTGATCGGTGGGAGAGGGGGAACCAAAGGCTAGCCGACACATGGAGGAGCATGGTTTCAGTCAAAGTTTTATGGATTTCATCTCAAGTTGAGGCTCATTTACAGGTAAGCAGATCAAAGTCTGAATACATTTTTATCTTAAACTGCAGCGTTTTTTTAATGTGGGAACAATATTTTAATTTACCTTTGACAAATCTTGCCAAGACGGTGAACTAGCATGTATGCAATTTTTACAAATTTCTCCTGAAAGTTAAGTGTGTATGAGTGTGTTTGTGAAGGATTTGCATCGTTTTTTTTTTCTTTCCTGGTGTAAAATCCTGTAAATGTTAAACTTGTAAATAGTTAAATATAAAATACTTGCGTTCGCTGATTATTTAATTGGATATGAATTGAACATATTTGGCAACTTTAGAAGATGAGCACGTGATCGGTGGGGGAGGGGAGCAACGGTTAGAGTCTGATACCAGAGAAAAGCATCATCAGTCTCTGTGAATAAAACGGATATTATCTCAAATATAATCTCGATTACAGATTGCAGATAACGAGGATATGAAGTAAGTGTGTTTTCCTGATTTTCTGAAACACTTATTTGCACAATTATATTTACATTTTGCATTGGCGCCAACCCAGTGTAGTTTAAAATGGAGGATTTGTTTTATTTGCATTAATGTTGCTAAGTTAGGTGCGTATAAAGTTGGTAACTTATATATTATCCTTATATGTTGGGAAATCGAAAATAGGCCTGTAAACTTAATTTTACTTAGGAAGCATAAACTCATCGCCTTTTGCATGAGCACTTGACTGGATAGATGGAAAGAGTAGCGTTAACGTTATGGTGAGAAACGTTTGTTTTTTTCGGAGTGACACATTAGTCTTTCAATATAAGTCGTATCTAAAACTAGTTAGAGTGTAATCTAAATAACTTATTGTTAATAAAGTGGGCTTTGTATGTGAGCACATTTTAATTTTAATTTTGCACTGGATTTATTGGCACAAATCTCTATATCACAGAGGAAACGTTACTTCATTCACTTACATTCTAACTTGTTCCTCAGCCTCAAATACAGTTTTGTGTGTGTGTGAGAGAGAGAGAACGAGAGTGTGTGTGTGTGTGTGTGTGTGTGTGTGAGAGAGAGAGAGAGAGAGTGTGTGTGTGTGTGTGTGTGTGAGAGAGAGAGAGAGTTAGAGAGAGAGGAAGAGGAGAGAGCAGTAGACAGAATATTTTTAAGTGTTTTTAATGAAAAGTTGGAGGATGTCCCTGGATGAGAACAAAGATATGGTACACCTGCTTGTCAAGATTCTAACGTTAATGTCCCACTTCCAGGAACACGAAGATGGACTGGATTCGCATGCAGATGTAAGTATTTTATTTTCTTCTTTCCACTTCACCACATTATATTATGTAATATTATTATTTGTGTATTGTGTGTTCTCTACAGGTTGCAGCATCTGCATCTGATGTTGAGAAGACACTCAATCTACCTGCCAATCCTCATCTGATTTTGCTGGGTTAGTGTGTCATTGCACATGATGAAGAAGAAACATTTACTGATGGCTGAGATATAAAATTGTTAACATTGCTGTTGTGCACAATTGTTAAAATTGCTTCTTCTTTTTTTCTTTTTTTTTTGTGAGTGTCCAGTCAACATTTTTGACTGCAGTTTCAAGTGTTTGCTGTGCACTACATCTTCAATCTGCAGTATCAAGAGGAGGCCTGTTGCACGTTAGAGTTTTTTCAAAGGTAAGTGTTTTCCTTTTTGCGTATGTTTTTATCACTCTCTTAGAATCTGTGGTAACACTTTATAATAAGTATACAGTAGTAAAGTAATAAATTATTTGCAAACTAGTTACCTCAACCTTTCTCCTGTGTTCTACTTGTGTTCTTCCATTTCAGTTTTTTCAGTTCATCATCTGAAACACTGTCAAATGTGGTTTTATTTGCATGCCAGACACGGAGAAAATAGGAGAAAGGCATGTAGATCCACATTAAATCGAAACGAGTCAGAATATATATATAGATCGTTTGCAAATGATTTATAAGTGCTTTATTACTTTATACTTATTATAAAGTTTTACAAAATTAATCTAAATTCTAAACCAAATTAATTAATCAGAATTTTGAAAAATGGTTATTATACACTTCGGTAATGTGTAATGCAACTTTCCTTAGATGATTCTATGGAATAAACCCAGAAAGAGGCTCAAAGACCTGCCGAGGCAAGGTAGTCTCCAAGAAGACGGGGAAGGTGGTGAATAAGAAGTCCACTACAGTCAATCCAAAGGTTGCCACTCTACAAAAAAATCGAATGGACTTCAAATGGGACTTCATCTAGGCAAGTGAAGTTACACATACATTTTCATTAAATACAGTTCTTAATACAACTTATTTCACAGTTTACACACAGAATATTTCTCACATTTAAACTTGTTTAACAAAAAAAAAATCAACATTTAAAAGTAGTCAGTTGAAAAAGACTGGTGTGACTCATTTTGGCTACTAACGTTGCGTCCCTGTAGTTTGCATTGCATAAAATAAAATAATTTACAGCAAAGAAACGGTTTTATAAATAAAATCCACAAACCTATATTTGACCCAAAAAAAAGTCGTCAGTGGCACTGAGAACTACCCTGAAGAGGATACAGTCCGCACTCATTACAACCCCTATGTTGTTGCGACTGTTCAGTCCCAGGTTACACAAAAACTATCCAAACACACAAAAAAATTTAGAGGTCGAAATAATATAATGATTTTATTAAAACCATGATTTTTTTTATTTTTTTTTTTTTTTTGAGTACATGCACACTATTAATCAGTTTAGTTGGTCCACTAATGTTGCTCAAATGCACCGTTACCTCTCCGTCCTCTAACCGGTCACCCCACTTTATTCCGGGACCTAGCAATTTACAAATTAAGTACTGGTCATACTAATAGTGTGGAAACAATGAGAAAAAAAAGAGAAAAGAAGCATTTCCCATTTCTATGAATTATAAAAAATTGTATGCAAGCGCTCAACTTTGAAAAAAATTAAATAAGATTTACTTTGCGAAAAGTATATTATAAGTAAATTTGACTGTTCTAATATAAAGTGCAACTCACCTGTCATTCTCAGGTAATATCTGCTAAAATATTTAACTTAACACTCATGAAGAAATTAAGTAAATATGTTTTATAATTTTTTTTTGTTTTGTTTTAACTTTTTCAAATTACATCTTAATGGTTAAAATACATTTTAGAAATATGTTTTATTCTCAAATTCCATTTTTATTCCTGTTACAATTAAAACATGGAATAACAATTGTGTAATTATTCCTTAAACATCATTTTTAATGATTATTATTATTTTTATTACTATAATTCTTATTTGTATTATTATATTACTTTGAAAATGACATATTCTACTGTACAAAAGTGATATATTTCCGTCACAATCACATCACATTAGACCGAACCTTTATTTTGAAGGATTGATGTGAAGACGCTTGATTTTTTTTTTTTTGTGTATGTGGGATAGAGCTGCAACTATTGATTATCTTTTCTGTAAACTAATGTGACGTGTGGGCGGAGCTAAAGAATCACGAGTGCCAGTAGGCTTTTGCATTGAGAGCGTTTGGAAGTTGTGACATTAGCATGAGGAAAAAAAACCATCATCCAAAACAAACCATGGTTAACAGTCAGATTCAGCCGTTTATTTATGATCCAGAATCAGATCCTGAGGCTGAAACTGAACGAAAGCAGCAGCAGCAGCAACGACTCGCTCCGAGCGGGGCTCTAACCCGGGTCTCCGATGGGAGGCGGACGCACTAACAAGAAGGCAGAGATATTTTAAGCAGTTTTACTCACCGCCTGCGGTTCCAACACACGATTGTGACCCTTTTTCGTTGGGATTGCATCATCCTTAAGAAATAAACGATACGCAAATCCGTCGTCAAACTGGGCCTTGTTTGTAAAACAAGCATCTTCAAAATGCAGGGAACAAACACAAACACTTGCACAACTCCGTTGATGCTCTGTAAAAATAAACTCCATCCACTGGTCCCTTAATGCTGTTTTTTTTGGTAATCTGTGCAGCGTTGTCTTGCCCTGGCAACCAAAAACACACTTCTTTTGTGACTTCTCGCAACGCTCTCGCTCTGATCAGTGAAGTCTGTTGTGCTCTCAGTGCTCTGCTATACGGGAGCGCGCGCTCTTCCGGCAGAAGTGCCTCAGGACCCATATAAGGAAATTCTGCTCCATCTAACGTCACACAGAGCCATACTCGAAAAAAACTTTCCGAAACTTGTGACAAACCGGAAGGAGTATTTTTGAAACTTCGTCGATGTTTAGCATGGGAATCCAACTCTTTAACAGTGTAAAAAACTCAGTATGCATGAAATAGCATTTCACCCCCCCCCCCCCCCTTTAATCTAGTGTTCCTTTTTTTGATTAACTAATTAATCCTTTGGATAACTTTACAAAAATTATAAGTACAACTTCTAACATAATATTGCAACTTTTATTAATTAATACACTAATCCACATCGCGATTTCAGTTAGTGTACAACACTATTTTATTGTATTCATCACAAATGTGACAAATTCTGTGACAATCCACATTATTTGCCTAATTCCGTTTTCATGATTTGATTCTGTGATTGCCTCCATGTTTTTCACATCGTGGAAATCGTAGGGTCCTAAGTTTCTGAAATGTTTTATATTATTATACAGTATACATGTTTTTTGTTACGTTCTGTTAAAATTCTGCTGATGTTATTTTAACTTAAAAAGGATTTTTCTCAATGTTTATGTTTCAGACTACACCCCTCCCTGGCTACACTTGCATCAGAGTTGGTGACAGTTTTATGCTTCTGAAACGTTCTTGGACTGTTCTACAAATCCTTGCCAGGTTTTGACTTATTACACCAAAATAAGATTCTTGTTCAGAAGTTGTTTGCCATTTCTTAAAGGCTGTTTTTAGGGGAACGTACACTCCAAGCCCATGCCCATGCATTGTCATACTCATAGCACAAAGCTAGACCTAAAACGGCTGCTTGTTTTGTGTTTTATATGGTCAACTTAAATTAGTTTAAATATGTCCACAGACTTCTGCAGGGTTCATTTTGCACATTGTCTGTTTTGTAAATTGGTTAATTTTCTTCTCTCTTCATCTCATCTTTCTCTAACACATACAAAGACTGATTCTTCCATTTTGATTGCTTATTTTTTTTGTTTTTTTTTTGAGAAAGCATTTGAATTATTGGTTGGGCACTTAAATAAATAGTGTTCTATAAGAAATACCCCCTTGGTCCTCTCTTTTCTGTCTATTTGCTGCCACTTTTTAGTATAAATGAAATGCCAGTTTGTGAATTTGTTAAAATACAGGTATTTTTAATAAAGTTAATGGTTGGCAAAATTGCCAGTTCTACGGTTTAGAAAAAAAAAAAAAAACTAGAATACAGTAATGATCCTGAAAAATTACGGTACACCGCTGGAAACCCTGCTGCCAGTATATTACTGTTAATTTACAAAAAAAGCTGTAATTCAGAAAACTGTAAAATAACGGTACACAGCTGGAAACCCTGCTGCCAGTATATTACTGTTAATTTACAGAAAAGCTGTAATTCTGGAAACTGTAAAATAACGGTACACAGCTGGAAACCCTGCTGCCAGTATATTACCGTTAATTTACAAAAAAGCCGTAATTCAGAAAACGGTAATAAAACTGTAAAATTACGGTACACTGCTGGAAACCCTGCTGCCAGTATACTACCGTTAATTTACAGGACAATTTTTTACAGTGTTGTGAAGGCAGCTATAGGATGATATATTTATTTAATTCAAGGAAGATGAGTGATTACTATTTAGTAGACAAATATTATGTTGATGCCATCCCCGCCATACATTTAATCAATGTTTTTTCATTTTTATTATATATCCTATAAAACCTTTGGCAAAATGTTGCCAATGCGCAGTTTATTTTTAAATCTGGCGGTGCAAATTTTGTGAAATATGAAATTTATGTTTGTTCTGCACATATCCCCAGATTATGGATTCAGTAGATTTAGTATTATGCTGTGTTCTCAATCTCTGAATATTTGTGCTTTTAATTTTCTTGTAATTTTCATTAGTATACTAAAGTAGTAAAAATAAGTGTCTTAAGCTCATCAAGGATGCATTTATTTAATAAAAAATACATAAATCGCAGTAATATTGTGAAATATTATAACAATTAAAAATATCAGTTTTTCATTTTGATATACATTAAGTTGTAATTTATTTCTGTGATCAAAGCTGTATTTTCAGCATCATTATTCCAGGCTTCAGTGTCACATGATCCTTCAGAAATCATTCTAATAAACTGATTATGTGGAAAATGTTGGAAACATTTTAAAGTCAAAAGAGCAGCATTTATTCAAAATACAAATACTACAACTTTTTTTTTTTTTTTTTTTTTATTAGTTTAACACCCTATTTGTTAAATAAAACTTTTGAAAAACTTTTGAATGGTAGTGTATATTGAAAAATCTACTTCTATCCAAAGGGATAACAAGCATTTAGATGTTTGTTTTTGTTTTAAGCGTACACTCACTTAAATTTGATCAGTTTTGTCAAACTGCATATCTTCACTTTGCATCTCACATAAATGTGTCTTGATTTAATGAAGTTTGTAATAGAATAGATATTTGTAATAGACAACAACACAAAAAAGAAGACAAAACTTTATAATAATATTTCAAAAGAATATTTTGTAGCAGTGCATGCATCATTAAATGCAGTGACTTTAAGATTTAATCCTGCTCTGATTTAAAACCTGCATGAGACTTTAATTTATGGAAGAGTTAATAAAGACAATATGTGTAGATATGTATGTACAGTGTGTGTGTGTGTGTGTGTGTGTGTAGATAGATAGAGTCTGCCTTGCCAGCTCAAAAAGCCTTTTAACACTAATATTTCTTTGCTTTAAGATCAGACATTTGTCTTTAACCTCTGTGTCTCGCCACTTGGTGAGATGAGCTTACTTAGCATTACTGTAGTTGCATTTTTACATATGCACATGTTTATGCAGACTCTGCACAATGAAAAAACTAATCAGCAAGCTGCTTTGCTCAGAACCGTTTCTCAAGATGAAGTATGAAGCACATGGAAACCATCAGCAGCGAGCTGTCCAAATCTGTTAGCTCTGTGAAAGCCATGAGCCCAGGAGGGAGACTGTAAAGCAGAGTGACTGACTGCTCCTGTCCCGTGGAGCTGATGGAAAGCTCATTTGCACAACTACCCAGACTCCTCTGACATAAACACAGAGACTAGCATCGCAGAATTGGGCCATGAATGTTTCAGGTTTGTCTTGAACGGCTTAATTTTCTTTGAAGGTTCAACAAACCATTCTTGAAATGTGGTGGACGCTCGTCAAAAAAGTCCCAGCTGGGAGATCGCAAACCCTTTCTGCGAGTGCTTTTTTAGTGCAAAATATTTTATTAATTCAAGCAAATTCAGACTCTAATGAATATAGGCATCACACTGTTCTGTTTTTCTCTACGTCTGAATAAAGATCCATGGAGGTTAGGAGGCAATTGTGTTCCATTTGCAGCGTTTTGGTGCACAGCGAGGATTTATTTTAGCACATGGATTGTTGCTTTCCCTCTCATTCATTATTCTGTTCTCTCAACAGTGGCTTGAGACCTTTGGAATATGTTGACATTTGCAGAAGTTGTCCAACCCTATCCAATTTTGAATCCCAGACAATCAAAACAAAGCCGTGTTTTTTTCCAGAAGAACTGGAGTGTGCATGCACAGATGATTTCATCCAGACTCGTGAAGTGTGAAAAGGCACTGGTCAGTCTGTGGTCCGTCGTCTTATCTCAGTTTCTAATTCATCACAACAGGTTCCTTGTTAAATTAACCCTTTACATCGGCATTTTGAAGTCGGGTGATGTAAAAGGAGGAACATTGAACAATTATGTTTAACTGATTCTGGGAGTCTGTATAGTAGGTTGGTGAGATATTCCACTGAGATAAGATGTAACTCCCTTCTTGTCCTCGGGCGAGGCATTTACTGGGATTTATGTCACACAAATGGTCATTCATGAAGCAGGAATTTCGGTGATTTTAACTTCCTGTTCAGAGGACATGAATGGAAACCGATGGAAATGGCATGAGCAGTTCAGCAGATGTCACTCTCGACTGACGAACAATAAGCTGATATTTAGCTTGAAGGAGGAGTTCGCCAAAAAAATTATTTTCTTTAAATGTATTCACCCTCAGTGAGTTTTATTCCTTCGTCAGATTTGGAAAAATGGAACACTGAATCACTCATAAAAAAATATGAGACCATAATAATGCTTCCTCCTGAGAAAAAGTGTTCTGGTCTGAATCAGGAGAGAAATCTGCACAGCTCTAAACGAATATGTGGCTGGATTTTGATGTAAGAGACAACCCAGAATGGTCTTTTTTACTGGAAGAAGGGTTAAACAAACACAGCATCCTTTTGGCTTCAAAAGACTAATTAATATACTGGAGTGGATTACTTTGTGATGTTTTTATCAGCTGTTTGGACTCTCATTCTGACGGCACCCATTCACTGCAGAGCATCCATTGGTGGAGAAAGTGATGGAATGCAATTTTAATTTTTGGGGTAAAATATTCCTTTAACACTCCCTTTATCTGAGGCAAAATAATCCTGAAAGTCATATTTGTAAACTAAAATAAAGAAAATTTGTGGTTTCCCGCGATGCCAAGCTCTTTTGAATGCGTGTTAGCTTTAGTATTGTTAGGTTGTTCTTTACTGGTCCAAGTTTAATACATGCCATTTTTGGTTACAATTTTAAGTATATTTCACTAATTAATATAAATATTACTTGACTTTTGGGACCACTTTTACTAATGTCTTGCACCAGGACAAACCTATTTTGGAATTAAAAACTAATTCCAGAATTTACTAAAGGTGAAAAGCATATTGAATATACTATATATATAGTATGTATATCTGAGTCTGTTTGATCTCATTAAGGTTGAAAAGAGCTCTTTTGAAACAGGCAGGAGATTAAAGGCCAGCCACACAATAACACAAAAGCAGCGTTTCTCTTTTAAATGGATATCTTTGTATGCTGTGCTTAGTTCCCGCTATATGATCTGAGCTCACTTCAACCAAATGTGCTGACACTTTCTTGTAAAGTCACCTTAATTAAGCATGCATTGTGCTCAGTGGCATCCTGTGGATAGAGCTTAATGAAAAGCACAGCCGATAAAAGACTATAATTTTTTTTAATAAATGAAAAGGTTTTAGAGATTTTCCCGAAGCTTCATCATCCTAAAGGCACATTCATTAGCTGCCTTCCTCTGTAAAACATGTTGCTCTGGTTAATGCTGGCTATTGATTGATGTGGGAGCCGTTTACGGACAAAGCCAGAGCTGTGTTTTAGGAGTAGTTGCTGCAGTCGATATCTGTGAGTACTGTTTGGACCTGGTATTGATTGCAGAGTAAAGAACTTGAGTGATTTGTAAACTGTGTTCACGTCAGCCTCAGGTTGGGCATCAGAACACATACAGGCATCGTTCATATATAACCAAAAATACCATTTGCAAACACCTTTAATATTTCAAAATTTTTTATGAGATACATTTTTACATGCAAGATACATGCATATTTACATTTTTTTGGAAGACTTGCAATACAAAACAATTAAACAATTTGGGAAAGTACTACTGTATATATTTATGTAGAAATTAGCCCAAATGAGTAAATGCTTTAAATGCATTGTTCACTTCTATGGAGGCTAATGCTAATTGTAAATTATTATGAATTAATGCAGATTAATTTATTTGCATAAATAGATCATAAATTTGAGGTTTAATACAAAGTCAGAACATGAGGGGTTCAACAATGACATAAAAATGCAGTGATGTAAAAAAAAATAATAATAAAAAGTTTGGGAATGTGTGAATGAGAAATCATATGAATTTTAATGCGTTCATACGTCACACACCTTCCAAAGACACAGAAATACATGGTTAAATAATGCAAATCAATAAGTCAAATAACAATTAATCTGTTAAATAATGTTGCAATGTTGAGAAAACAAGAAAGTCTGTTCTGCTAAAAAAAGTTTTCTCTTGCTACAGATTGCACAGTGATATCTTCAGTATTAAACAAATGAGACGATTGATATTTGGACTGTCACGTCACAAACCTATAGATGTATGCATTCGGTTACCTACTCATTCGAGGCTCTGGTCCACAATAAAGGCCTGTCAGACATCATTTCTGTATTAAACAAAGCCTTTCAGGCTCATATACACACACACACATGCATGTGGTGAGTGACATTTCTATTGTCTTTATTTCTTACTTAAAAACAATCACACGCAATCAAGTCGACAATTATGCGGCGAGACCTTTGGGAAAATGAAATCACTGTTTGAAACTGCATATTAATAATCAAGATCATATCTCTACGGGCCGTGTTGATCGAATTAAATGGAAGATTGCATTCTGGTGTGCATGTAATGTCCAGCGTACTCTAGATTATGAAAAGACGTCCAGTGTTTATCAGGAGTCTCTCAATTCTACGCAGCAATTAAAATAAGCTATCAACATTGGTTTGAGTTCACGTTCATAAATATATAAACAGTGTGAGCAAGACTGATGCTCAAATTAAATTTCTTTGCATTATTTAGAAAAGGGAGACCGGGGATTCTTGTAACTTTGTAATTTAATATCAGTAATAGTGCCCGCTCCTCCTTCCCCAATGCTATTTATCTTTAACTTTACATCATTTCCTCGGCTACAAATTACAGTGTAAATGAATGTCAAGAAAGAGTTTTGTTGATTAAACTTTTTTGTTTCAGGTTTAAATTAGATTTTTGTATTCTACTGTATTCATGGGATCCACTTTATATTAAAAATATGCATTTGATTACAGTCATCTTTACTTGTGTCATTGCACTTAAATTTAAAGTATCTGCATTGATACTTTATCTGTGGTTGGGGGGTAAAAAGTTTCATATTTCTGATAAAAATTGCTACTGCAATTTTGAATGTGATTTTAAGAAATGCCAGGATGTTTTTTATAGGGGTGCATAAATTATGCAATTGGAAATAAATAAATAGATGTTCTTTTAATTAAAAAATTAATTAAAAATGACAAAATAAATTGCAATATTTCACTGTAAAATAAAAAATAAGAAAATTAAGGCAATAAAAATAATGCCTTTAAGAAGCAGAGATAAGTTTGTTAGGAGCAGCATTTACTATGAACCGAGCCTTTGCAATTTTATAATTGCACTAAGCCATATCAGGATTTTAGTTCAATTTAAATGAATCTTTCTGGAAGAGATGTAAATCTTTTTGCAGAAAAAAAATAAATACATTGCACCTAATAAGAAGTAGGATTTTATTCAGAGCGATTTTTCCAATTTATTCTATATATTTCACATCAGAGCAGTGAGATGCTGAAAATAATCATGAAAGCCATAACCCTTGATTCTCCCACTAAAACAAAATCTCCTCTTTGATGAGTTCCTAGACACGTACACACTTATAGATCTGACTCAGTCTTGCACAGCAGGGCATCTATGTTCAGACGTCACAGTTTAGATTTAGTTTAGATGTACACTTGTCATTCAAAACGTCTCAGAAGATCAAGTGCACGATCTTTCGGGATGCTCAGATCTCTCAGGACGCGAGCAGGAGTCACGTCGCATGCAATCCCACACAGCTCTGCGTGAAATACCTCAGGAAACATCCAGCGTTTACTTCACATAAACCTGTTCAGTGTGACACTGGATAATGCAGCTTAAGTGACAGATGATTCTGTTTAATTCGGAGGAAGTTCTTGGACACTTTGTGGGTTTTCGTCGCTCGGGGCTGTTGGAAATGCTGCTTTTTAACTGCGACCCCAGCGACACTGACATTTCCTTCACTTTGTGAGTGGTTTCCTCTCTCCTCAGAGAGAAGATATAAAACACCCTCCCCTTGCTTCACAAGCAGCTGCAGCTCGACTGGACTGAGGCTGTATCGACTGGTTGCTTTCTGCTGAGTGAATGACCCCTCAGGGACAAATGGGTCACTTTCCCCCAACCAAACGGTCAACTTGAGGGCCATATGGACGTTTGAGATCTAGAAACTTAAATTGCACATGTGTGGCATGCATGTACTGCTGAAACTGAGCTGCTTTAGATACATCTGTCACTTTTGATTCTCAGTACACCTTCATGTTATTCCAAACACGCATGACTGACTTTCTTCTGTGGAACTCAAAAAGAGACGTTTAGCAGAATGTCCATGCTGCTCTTTTATATACGGTGAAGGTAAAAGTTGACTGAGGATTGTCAGGTTGCAAAATAAAATAAATAAATACAAGTGGTGCAATGACCCATGCCCTAGAAGTCTTCTGAAGCCATGCAACAGTTTTGCACAATGATAAAACTAAATTTGTAAAAGTCGTTATATGCTGAAAATCCTTACTTTTTAGCACTCAGTTATTATTTACATGTATGCGTTTTAAAAATGCACGTCTTTTTCAGTTAGAAAACAATCAGAAACCAATGCTGTTCGGGTTTTTTTTTTTTTTTTACATTTTTTTTATTTGATGTTGCAAATCTTCAGATGCCAAAATTAGAAGTTGTGCGATTGCAAAATGAGATTTAGGAGAAATATTTCAGAATTGAAAATGTTAACCATTTAAAAGCCTGACATGAAATAACAGTCTGAAAAAAAAAAAAACTATTTAAATGTATTGAACAAACAAACAAAGAAATAACATTTCATATGTGTTATTTTTTTATATTTGATACATCATCTTTTTTATGGCTCATGAATTTAAAATATAGTAAAGACATAATCATTTTTTTTTTTTTTCAGAAGCGTAAACTGAGCAAAAATGTGTGATTTGGTGCAGTTGTTGATATTAATATGACCAAAAATTCATATACAATTCTTACTTTTAAAGCTCTCATGAAATAAATGATATATTTTATAACAGTACTGTTACTACTTGCATAAAATGTATATAAATATCAGTCGTCAATCTACTTCTCCCAATAATATGTAATAGAAGCTTTGTTTTATTGTGAGGGCATAACAAATAATGCATTGCAATACAATACGCTTGTTACAACCAATTTTGGCATGCACTTCCACTAAATGGAAAAAAGCAGCAGAAACATTTAGCAAAATATGCGTTTCAACAGCATGAGGGGAATAAATGATGACTGTGTTTTCATTATTTTGAGATTGTGTGTCCATGCATCACACGCTGTGTATCAGAAACAATCTGCAATGGCGTCATTGGTTAATATCTCCATCCTCACCAGCAGAGTCTCAGGAAATGTTCTAGAGGGTTTTGTTTTCCTTTCAAGCTGACCGCCGACCCGTCCCGGAGCAAACACACAAAGCCTGAAGTTGTGGGGCGTCTGTCTGAGTGTACGTCTGGGTCTCGGGGTACTGTGAGATGCAGACTTGATCCAGCAGACCTTCAAAGCCACGGCTCTGTGGTAAGTGTTGGCAGAGCTGTGTTTTGCACAGCTTGTGCCCCTTCTCCAGCTCCAGCGATGCACACACTCAGGAAAGCTCTGAATTATAGATGCAGGAAACAGGAAATTCATTCCTCCCATAGCCACTGTCCCTCAGACCTCTGACCTAATCAATTAGTTGGGCTACAAGCAGCGCTCTCTTTGGAGAAACGACTGGCTAGTAAAGTGAAAAACAAAATGCAAGCTAATTTAAATGGCTTCAGCCCCAATGGATGGACTCTGAAACACGGATGTTAAACATTGCATGATTGCTTGTTTAATTGAGCATTTCATGAGCACAGCTATATTAATGAATTAACAATTAATGTAATACCCGAGACCTCCAGAGTGCATTTACAAATGCAGATGCATAGGATTTCTTGAAAAGGCATTTAACAGGAGGGCTGGAAGAATCAATAAGCTCTGAATTTAACATCTGATTTGTTTTTGTGCCGCTAAAAAGAGAAACCTGTTGTTCTACAGTCCAGCTAATTTAAATTCTCTTATCCTCATTTTTTTTTTTTTCCAATCCATGAGTATCTTTCGGACTTCTGCACAACACAAAAAGGGAAATTTTGAAGAATTGTACTAGTTGATGTTCCATGCATTGCAATTTAAAAAAGAAAAGAAAAAAGGATGCAAAACTCCATAAAAAGCATCATAAACATAGCCATTGCAACAACTCCAGTATATTCTGAAGTCATACACTACCAGTCAAAAGTTTTTTAACTGTAAAGAAGTCTCTTCTGCTCACCAAGCCAGCATTTATTTGTTCCAAAGTACAGCAAAAATATATATATAAATATTTATATATATTTTTTTACTATTTAAAATAACTGATTTCAATTTGAATATGTTAAAATGCATTTGCATGCATGTGATTTCAAAGCAAATTTCTCAACATCCTTCAGAAACCATTCTAACATTCTGAATTGCTGCTCAAAAATGTTTATTGTTAATATTATTGATAATAATAATAAAACAACAAATCAGCATTGATCATGTGACACTGAAGGCTGGAGTAGTAATGATACTGAAAATTCAGCTTTGATCACAGGAATAAATTACATTTTACAATATATTCAAATAGAAAGCAGTTATTTTAAATAGTAAAAATATTTCACAATATTACTGCTTTTACTGTATTTTGAATCAAATAAATGCAGGCTTGGTGAACAGAAGAGACTTTAAAAAAAAGAAACATTACAAATATTACTGTTCAAAAATGTTTGTCTGGTAGTATACACTGTAAAAATTCAGGGTTTTTTAAACCCATCTTTGACCCAAAGTTGGGTTGAAAGTACCTAGCAATTTTTAGAGTGTACTAATTACAATTATTATTCCCTCATAATCTTTCGCTCCAGTGAATTTAACTTGATAACTAGATCAGTCTAGGTTATCAACAGTCATTTTCCCAAGTAGGACATGAGAGCAATCACAAATTAGATATTCTGGGGCGGATCTACTGGGGTGGCATAAAATAATCTTTTCTAAAAGAAAGCCTTGCCACCCCTGCTGCCACCCCAGTTGGCAGCAACGAATTAAAGGTTATGGCCAATTTGAAAATTTACCAGCGCGAATCTTTCGTGATTTGTGATCCCGCTCCGAACTCCCAAACTGATTCAAATGATTTGCGATCCCCAAACTGACTCAAATGATTCGCGAACCCGCTTTGAACTCCCGAACTGATTCAAATGATTCGCGAACCCGCTACGAACTCGCAAACTGACTCAAATGATTCGCGATCCCCATAACTGACTCAAATGATTCGCGAACCCGCTACGAACTCCTGAACTGACATAAATGATTCGCGATCCCCATAACTGACTCAAATGATTCGCGATCCCGCTACGAACTCCCGAACTGATTCAAATGATTCCCGATCCCCGAACTGACTCAAATGATTCGCGATCCCGCTCCGAACTCCCAAACTGACATAAATGATTCGCGATCCCCATAACTTACTCAAATGATTCGCGATCCCGCTACGAACTCCCGAACTGATTCAAATGATTCGCGATCCCCAAACTGACTCAAATGATTCGCGAAATATTCAGATATAAATGTTATTTAAAAAAATTAATTAATAATTTTCGATTTTCAAATATTGCACCTTTCAAACATAGTCTATTTTGCCGTCAATACGGTTGACGGTGTCCTTTATCAGTAGGCTTTATATTTATATATTTATATATTTATATAGTATAGATACTGTTGTCATGAAGACAAGATCCTGGTCCGTCGGCGGTCTCCCTCTATGTCGCCTACAGCAGCAGCAGCGCGCCTGTGCCGCGTCAGACACGATTCTGGCGTGTAAAGACAAAACACAGAAAATGCGAAGCAGCCGCCACGCAGCAGAACCGCCACGCTCACGACATGCAGCCAGTGTGTCACCGGCCTGAGACTCAGGAGGAAAGGTTAGGTAAAAATTGATTATCTATCAATAAATGAAGCTTAAATGAAAGCACAGACTTTGAGATGATAAATAACTAACGTTACAGTGGTGTAGTCTACTACGTTACCGACTTTTAAAAAGCGTGAGGATACGTAACAACTTAGTTGTGTGTCAGAACTAACTTTCACACTTTCATTCATAAATTCACCCCATTTGTGTTTAAAAAGGGACAGGGGTTGAATCGCGGAAATGGAACTTGCTGTATAAAGCAGAACGTCACGGAATTCGGCCATTTTTGAATGAATAAATCAAAAGTAGAGCATTTAATCAAATCTCGATATGGACTAGTGTCTGCAATATTAAAGGTGTTCAGTATCGTCGCTCCCTACACGCATAGTCTGCACTGCAGTCTGCACCATCTACTGTCTATGAGCACTATCCCAGTTGCTTCAAAAAAAAAAAAAAAAAAAAAATTCCTCCATTCTCCCATCCGCGCTCGCGACCGCTCGCACCTCATGTTTGCGGTTGAATGTTCATGATTGATGGGTGAACATGCCCGGGTAGACTACATCAGCAATCCAGTGAAGAGAAAGGAAAACTAAAAGTAAAAAAAAAAAAAAAACAAGCATAAAGTTATTTATGCATAAAGGCTTTAAGTTGGACATTGGACGAGTCTCAAATTTAGGGACCGTCTCTAAAGTTACATGCGATATTGGTATACACTTTTCTAACGTCAGTAGCATTTGAGGAGAATGACTTACAGTCATAAAAACAACTGTAATTGTTCATCTAGGTGACAGCTATAATGCACAATTAAATTAAATGTTTGATATTTATTAAAATAATCTGTAAATCATATGTAAATTATGCTACTCTTTTACAAGGGCTCAAACGCAAATTTGAAGCTCAGTAGCATTTGAGGAGAAAGACTTGCAGTCATAAAACTATTGTAATGTGTTCATTTAGGTTTCAGCTACAATGCACACTTTATATATTTTTAATATATATTAAAATAAAGTATAAATCATTTAGGTAAAAACGAGGCCTGTTTATCACTTTCAGGCACATTCCTGTGAAAGTTTTTTTTTTTTTTTCAGGTTCCTTTACGAAAAATACCCATGGTTTTAACAATAACACAACAAATCATCGTTCTTGTAGCCATGTTAACTGCAAATTAACCATGGTTTGTTACTTCAAATAATAATTTACAAAGAAGTATTAATATACTGTATGCATTAGTGAGTGTGAGGGGCTTATGGGGTATGGTCACTTATTTCTTATATGAACTGTTTCAAATGCAAGACATTGATTGCATGAGATTAAGTTTCTAAATGATAGCCTGTGTCCTTTTGTAGTGTGCACATATATTTATCATCAAACTGTGATAACTGTGACTAAATTCAGTATATATACTTCTGCCATATGTTGCCACCCCTCAAAAATTCCTGCCCCCTTCTCGCCACCCCATCAATATTTTTCTAGATCCGCCCCTGGAGATATTCATTTTATAAAACAGTTCAACAAACATTGCAGACACAATTTTGTCTGTTTTCCATTTTGCTAAAGAAAAAATCCAGATCAAATTCATGCATCTCAGATCAACACTGGTCGTTTTTGTCCTACAATGAATCTATTTTGAATGAATCGTTTGAACTAATGATTCATTAAATCACTCATTAAGACAGTGTCATATGTATTTATCCATCACAGGTCTAAACCAACCAAACTACCAGCCAAAAAAACACACTCAACTTAAAATATTGCTAACTACGGTTCTTAAAAATAAAAATAAAAGCTTCCAAAATACATTGAGATTTAATTTTTGGTCAATATTGTCAATTATCTTCTCAATACCTGTAAAAAAAAGAGTGATTCCTTTAAAAGCTTGAAAAGAAATACAATTATATACTGGTTTAGAAAACAACAAATTGGATGAACTATCGCTTACATAAAAGAATCATCCCTTCAATATAACATCTCTCGTTCTCTATAAGGGAAGTCAATGGGGTCAAAGCCCACCGGGTTCAGGGACCAGATGTGAATCTCTCCAATCCATTCCCATCTGCGGGAGCTCTGGCGGTCATGTTTTACAGGGAAATAATAAGACATTTGTAAGCCTCATACTGCTGTGTTGCTTTGGACAAAGCTGGACAAACAGTTCTTCAATGACTCAGCTGAATCAAAGAGCGCTCTGTGGTTTCCAGGAATCCAGCCCTGAAACGTTTAACACTAGCACAGAGGAACTGGTTTTCCATCTCTTTGCTAGGTTTTGTCAGAGTCCTTTATCTTTACTATGAATGCTTTGGCATAATAGATCAAAGCCGCTGTTGATACATCAGACACTTGACCACATGTCAATGACACTTAGAAGTTCATCGCATACAAAGAGAATCAGATTTGGCTTGAGGGGTGGTGTTACACTCATTATGTTTCAGATTTGTATTGATGAAACGTGAGCTAATCAATTAGTTCCTAGAGAGGTAAGCTTCAAATCCAAGACCGCAGATTTCTGTTCCTCAAAGAAATCTGACACAATTATGGTTTCCATTAAAATATTAACTGTTTTCAACATTGATAAAGATTAGAAATGTTTCTTGAGCAGCAAATCATCATATAAGAATGATTTCTGAAGATCATGTGACACTGAGGACTGGAGGAATGATGCTGGAAATACATATATTGTTTCGTTAGGACACAATATGCTTGCTTTTCAGGGTAATTTACTATCATTATTCCATTGAGAGTGAATAATTAGATTATGAGAGATATTAAAGGTGAAAGGTGGTTTCTGTATCAGAGGTTGTCTGAAGGTTTCAGATCCCGTCTCTTCTGCTGGAGCTGCTCCCATCAGTTTTGTTGGTTTTGTGGTTTGGCCGTGACCCAAGTGCAGTGCTTTACACTCCCAACCAACCCCCAAAAAGCAAACGCAGCCGCTGTTGGTTAATTAAGGTTTGACGGATGAACTTGCACCTAGATTGGTTCCATTTAATAACGTTGTGTTAGCTTGCATCACTTTGATGTTTACTTTAGTCACATGAGACTTGAAAGACTCTTCATTCATTGCAAACGGTATCCATTCGCTTTTCAGGATGATTCAAGAAACATTTGTTTTTTAATACAGTTGTGCACTTCTGATACTTTTAACAGATACTTATTGATGGGGTGCAGCAAAGACACCACAAGCAAATGTTGCTCATTATTTATAATGCCTCAAAGCCAGAAGTGTGAATAGCTTAACAATGAGCTTTCTGGAGGACAAGGCAACACAAACTCAACACGCACCGAACGCCATCCGTCCAGTCGTTTCTCTGATATTGACTCACCTGTGCATGCTGTCATTCTTGCTTTTTTTAACATCTATTTGCTCTTGAAAACTAAAACACCATTAACAAATTTAGAGGATGGTGCTTATTCCTCCTGCGCTTAAGAGGTTTCACTTAAACTCACATCCGTTCATGGCTGCCCATCTATCTCTGTAGCCACACAGACATTTTAATGGCCACCTTGATATTTAATGGCGCCGGTCACGGAAGACTAAATATACGCATTTGGAATGATAAAACACATATTGGAGAGTAAAAACAGCCTGTGAAATGCTGAGAATAATGCATAATTCAGCTATGATGCACTCGCTGGCTTCAAGGTAAAGCAAAACCCCTATGGTGCGTATCCATGAAGATGTCCACGCAGGTTCTGCTGAATTTTTGATGATACATTGCATGGTGGTAAACCTTTAAAAGATGTTCATGAGGATATTTCGCACACAGAAGGATCAAGGAACTGATCGTTTGGTCAAACTTCATGATGGAAGACTCATTATAAAATGCTAATTTTATTCTTAAACCAACATCAGTGTAACAAATTTTGTCGATTCTATAATAAAAAAGATCAAGTTTATTAAAAAATGGTGAGCAGAAATGAAAAGAAAAAAAAAGAGAGAATATTTCAGATTTTTTTTTTTTATTCTTGACAAGTGCATGACTTGTCTGAAGGCTCAAAGGAATCACCCAAAATTAAATGAATAATTTGTCATCATTTACCCACCCTCATGTTCTTCTGTTGATATTTTTAAGGAATGTGGTTAAATAAACTCTGTAGAATTTTATTTTTTTCATACTCTGGAAGCCAATGGCTACTGTGAACCGTTTGATTTAATTTTAGGTGAACTTTCTCTTTAATTTCATGCCCTGCACAAGCATCACAATAAGGCTACAAAGCCCAACCGAGCACACAGCAGTCATGCCAGTATTAGAATACTAACAGATTTTTCTATTTCAATTAACTTGCCAAGAAACCAGACTGTTTCTGTGTTATCGTTTCAGTGTTTATTTTGCACCCCAGGCTTTATTTTCAACCCCCAACCTTCCAGACCTTTTGCCCTGCAAACTGGTTTCCCCTAATTTGAGTAATTAAGTGCACTGGTAGAAACCCCCAGCCGCCCCTCGGACCTCGCAGCTGTGAACCGTGTCAGGTCAGTGGCTCCACAGCGAGCACCACACAACCCAAAGAGATGTCCTGCGGTCAGGAAACAGCCCAGCATTTTGACCACATGAGACGGGCCAGAGACGCTCCTTCCCTGCTGTTTCCCCAACACATCTGATAACTTATGACTTTAAAATACGCGTCTGTTGACTCAGGTGCCATCTGATTATTTTTGGCCACCAGGGGTGTTGGTGAGATTGGTGATAAATGGTTGAAAGCAACCTTTTCACCCCCTGTAAAGAGCCAAAGAGACAGCGAGGGACCAGTTATAAAACCAAGTGATTTTATGAATCTAGCATTGGGAAGGGAATCCGATCCATCTGGTATTTCCCTGTGACGTGACTAATCTTTCATTAAAGGGGTGATAATGGGTGAAACTTTAGCGGTCGTCAGAGGAAAGAGGAACAACATGTGAGGCTCCTCCAGGCATAGACCTAATTGTCACACTTTTTACTCCGGTGAATATTTCTTAGGGTGCACTGAAAAAAATGTAGAAACCATTTGCACTCAGAAACTGCTTGTAGTAAGTAAAACAATCCATTAAATGTGATATTTGAAGTAAAAAATAACCGAAGTAGTATTTTCTTGGTAAACATCCATGTTTTTGATAGTCAGTTTCTTTATAGACACACGTCTTCCATTCTTAGCTGAAACAAGATTACTGCACTGGTTGAAAATAAAACTAAAACAAGTTATTGAACACATTTTGAATTGGGGATGTTGTCACAATATACAGTAATCTATTATAGGATTGTAAAAAGTATAGAATATAATAATAATAATACACTATTGTAGCACATATGGACAACACGTAACTAATAAAATTAAACTACAACTATATTAAAATGAAAAAATAGTCAAAAATAAATAAATAAACAAAAACAAGAAAAGCTAAGAAGTCAATTTCATAGTAACGCATACATTTCAAATTCTTGTTACAACACATTGTAATTAATAAAACACTAACAACAACAACAAAAAATTGTCACTTATTAATTGCTAAGAATATAAGCATAAGAAAACAGCAAACAACTAATAAGTAAACTAGTGACAAATGATGACAAGAAATACATTAAAGTAAATGTGTAATTTAATTAGACTAAAATGGCATTTTCTAGTAAAATGTAATCCAGTAATATTTTCTTTACAATGAAAAATCGTTAGCGTACAGGACGGAACGTTTGAGAGAGAACACAGAATGTTTTAAAATTTCAAATTCATTGACGTTTTTGCTGCTGTTTTCCCACCAAAATGATGTCACGTCGGAAAAAATCATTCAATTTGAATCATTCAATTTTCAATTCAAAAATCATTTGCCTTTTGTTGGTTAATTAAAGGAAATATACAGTTATTACCAATTAAAACTAATTTCCCTAAAGCAAACATTTCGAACATGTCTTGTTTCAAACAAATTAATCAGTTCAAGTAATAGATGGAGGGCTTCCAGTTACGGTTGACCTACTTTGATTAAAGCGCTGATAAACTTGTATTTTTATTTTTCTGAATGGCCAGAAAGGTTTGCGAAAGTTCAAGTCATGATCAACAGTCGTATGTGTGTAATTTGTGTCCCTGTTGACCTTCAGACCAAAACTGGGAAGTGAGGAAGCTCAGACTTTCTCTATCAATAATTAAATGTGATACATAGGGTTTATTATACCCCGACACTGTCCTAGATGTAAAGCAGATAGAGGGACTCTCTTATATATGCTATGGTCCTGTCCTGCCTTGGAAGTATATTGGAAAGAGGTTTTGGAGATCACTGTAATAGTTGCTGGTACTAAAGTGTCTAGAGAGCCTAGACTTGCAGTTTTAGGGCACTCCACACTTCTTGATCAACAAAGGGTTAATTTGAGATTTGTTAGGCTAGCCCTGCTAGCGGCCATAAAATATATAACTCTGAGATGAAAGGATTTTAAACCATCTTCTACTTCTATGTGGATTAAAGAAGTATCACCTTTGGAGAAAATTGCATTTTGTTTGAAAAAACATGAAGAATTGTTTGTCAAATATTGGGGCAGCTTCCTTTCTTATTTAAGCATAACAGAACAGAAACATTAGATTATCATCAAACTTTCTGTTTTCTTGTTTCATTCTGCTTATGTCTTATTTGTGGCCCTATGGGTTTAATATCTGGGGCTTCTTATAGGGCAGAGTATATGGAAATTTTGTATGTTGTGTTCATTTAACTTATTTTTTAATAAGTATTTTTTTCATAAATTGGCAGTTTTTTCAAACTGGGTTTAAATTTTTCAAATTTGGTTTTCAAACCTAATGTGTGTGTGAAAATATTTGAAAACTCACCTCTGTGATCTCTGAATATATTAATACTCATACCATGTTTGAGTTTAATATCTCATCCACTAAAGCATAAATGATATGAAATGTCATATGAAAATGTGCCGTTGACCTGCATGTGTGTGTGAGGGAGACTATATTTAAAGACGCACAGGAGCAATGCGTCTTTAGACTGCGGTGTGACACACACCATCTGCTGCGATGGGAAGCGAGAGCTTGATTAAGTCTATGGCAATCCCAGCTTGGAATCTCTTGGAATTGAAACAATCCTGAATGTGGCAGGTGTCTAATGCCTTCCTCTCGCACATCTCAGTCCGCTCAAACTCTTAAAATTCAGAAATAAATCTCAAGGCTTTATAGCTAAAGTGGAGGCTGAAGATAAACAATTGTTCAGTTTTTTTTTTAGAGATCAAGACGAGTCAGAAATATCCCAATTACAAGTTCCAAGTCATAAAAGACAAAAATCATTCAGCGTTCACTTCTGAAGTGTTGATGACTCACTTTTTGCAGACGTTTATGTTAAAAGGCATTATGCATGTATCATGTCAATTATATGCATGAGTAATAACAGAATAGCTTGATGTCAACATTTTTTTTTTCGTGAGCAATTTTAATAATACACAAAACGTAAAGCCATTTTCATATTCAGCATTTCAAACTTCATAAGAAAACATTCAAAAAAGCAAAACAATCTTTTAGTCATCTATTATAATCAATATGTGGATCACGCTCTATATCACTTCATCATAAATAACCCAGACATGAAACTATGAGCATACATACCTAAATTACCAAAAAAAGGCGATTAAAGTTGCAAACTGTGCACGTATACGCAGCACACAAATGCAAAATATGCCTACTTTATATTCTTCAATTCGAAATCACAATGTAAGGCACTAGCTGATGTATTTTTTATTTGTAATTTAATGCACACATAAATGTGTGAACCTTGCACTTATACTAGAAAATATGCGAAAATGCAACCATTTAAATGCATAAAATAATTCATTGTATATTCTGGCATTTGTGTCTACTGTTGACTTTCGGTCTTTTTCACATTTCACATTGTACCCAGTGGTGTTTTAGACACTAAAACAGTCCAGTACATTTTAATCAAACACATTTTTATATTGAAATAATGAAGATTTCCATGCCACCTCAGACTGGTTGCACACATCTTATTATAGATTCATAAGCAAAGAAAATGTTTTATATTCAGTATATTTTAAGATTGTGAAACAAGTTTTTTCTTCTCTTTTGCTTTCTTTATTTTTTCATATATCTTTTTTATTATTATTGAAAAGATCCTTGATTAGAGAGGGTGAAGTAAGGCACATTATTTCAGGTTCAGACCATCAAGGCTGCAGAGAGATGCTGCTTCTTTGAGATTTTGTGAAGCTGAGTTAGTTTCATCAATACATAACGTAAGGGTAAAAACTCTTGAACATTTTCTCTGAATTGTGGATTTCAGTTTGGATTTTTCTCCTCAAAGAAACTTGGTCCCCATTTCGTGTTTTTCTGAATTTTTATGCCAATTTATGCAGTTAAGTTTAAGGTCAGCATGATTTGGTTGCCTAAATAATACCATTAACATCTTTATTCAACAATTATGTATTTAATTGCTAGTTTAAAATTTTACAAAAGATTTATATTTAAAATAAATGTGCATACTCTTTCTAGTTTGTGACTCAGTTTACCCCACTCTCAGCTACATAGTAACAAAATGCATAAAGCTAAAAATATTTTCTCTTTTTGTGTGCATAAAATATGCATTTTTACATTTTCCGTTAAACCAACAAAAATGAAGAGGTAGGTACAGTATATTTAAAAACTGTATTTTAAATGTTTAAAATATGTGTTTCCAATTTATTTTTTATGCATTTTTTACAGCTGCAGCCCAGTGGTCTAGAAACGACATGCTTTTCAATCACACCCTCAGTATAAAAATATAGGAGCTTCAACTTGTCAAGTTGGTTTTCAGTCCAGCAATGCTTATAGTATTACATGCCACTTTGGCCTATACTAAAACATCTTTCTACCGATTTTCAAAGTCAGTTGCACATACTTTATTGCTTTTCTTCCCTCCAGCGGCAACACACAGGCAGTTTTACTTCTTTTTACGTTTATTCCCTTGAAATCCTCTTATAATTTATCCAAGCTGTCAGTGCTTTCTTACCACATCTCTTCCCCTCATGTCAGAAACACCCTGAAGTCCCGATCCTGAAAGAGCTCTAGTTTAAACAATAGAGCTCACTCCAGAGAGCCATGAGGAGAGCGCACAGACTCGTCAGTCCCGTCATCAGCGCGTATGAATGAACAGACTCAGTCAATGAGATGGATTGATTATGCCAACGCCTTTAGACCACACTCTTAAAAATAAAGCTTCCACACAGCAGTGATGACACAGAAGTTCCCGTGTTTGTTAACATAACAACTACAATGAATGTCATAATGACATGGCTGATAAAAAAGCAATACATGATTGTGATAATGAGTCATAACGTCCAGTTTTAATGAGCTCTACATTGCTTACGCTTGCACTAGTATGCATTCATTAAGAATGAAGGCCGTGGCTTATAATGTAGCACCCCAGCCTTGTTCAGAAGGTTAGCAGTTCTCCAAGGCACTCTTTGATTGCTAATATAAGCCAGAGCTATAACCACAAGACATTCCCCTCACACAAGGCATTTATATTTGTGATCAATGGATACAGGACAGATCGTGATCCCTGAAGATGTAAAATTTGCTACATATGTCCTCACCTTCATGCCATACAAGATGTAGATGAGTTTATTTCTTCATGAGAGTAATGTAGCATTGCATCAGTGTCTCATCAATGGATGCTCTGCAGTGAATGGGTGCCGTCAGAATGAGAGTCCAAACAGCTGATAAAAACACCACAAGTAATACACACTACTACTGTCCATCAGTTAACATCTTAAGAAACCGAAAGCTTCGTGTTTGTAAGAAGCAAATCCTATATTAATGTATTTTAAAACTCTATCCATTGCTAATGGCTCAAATATGAGCCCATAATCTACAATATTGCTTTCCCCAGTGTAGGAATCTCCTGTTGTCTCTCACGTCTAATTCCACCCACATATTTGTTTAGAGCTGTTTTTGGCTTGTAAGCGCTGCTTTATCTTGATCGACTTTTTCACTGGAGTAAGTGTTATTATGGATTTGTATTTTAGCTGAAAGAAATGGTTTGAAGATAAAAAACATGTTTTAATGATGGATTTGTTTCTTACTGAAATACAGGTTTTGGCTTCACAAAATGTTAACTGATGGACTGGAGTGCTGTGGTGTTTTTATCAGCTGTTTGGACTCTTATTCTGACGGCACCCATTCACTGCAGAGCATCCATTGATGAGACACTGATGCAATGCTACATTTCTCCAAACTGGATGAAGGAACAAGCTCATCTACAGATTGGGTCAAATTTCAAAACAAATTAATTTTAAGTGAACCGTATCCTTTAAAAGTACAGTTAATGGAACTTTTTCTTCCATCACAATAGTGATCGTCCTTTCAGTCCGGCCGTGGGATTCATTCAGTATTACTAAATAGAAGGCAAGGAGATTAACTTTGAAGTTTTTTTTTTTTTTTTTTTTTTGCTATTTCAGCACAGGCTTCTGAGATCCACAGTTCAAAGCCAGAATCAAAGTGCAGGATTTGTAGCAGACAGTCTGATAGCTTCTCTGACCCTACGGCTGTGTCTCAAATCATACTGAACTGCCTAAGTAGACAGCATCTTGAGGGTCAGAGTATGGACACTATGTAGGCAGCTTACTAGGTTTTGAGACACAGCTGAGTACAAACCAGTCTCTCTCTCTCTCTCTCTCTCTCTCTCTCTGTGCTCAGAGTTTGATCTTCACTCAATGAAATCCGACTCTTCATTCACTCGTGTTCTTGTTCTCGGAGGGAACAAATGTCAATACGAGATAATGGAGCAGCTCGGGAACTTTCATTAGTGCTTTCATTTCATTTCGAGCTTTCCCTGACGTCCTGATTGACAGGTTGACACTGCTCTGTTGTGTTCAGCGGACGTTCATCTCGTTTTTGACCGGTTTATAACACGCTGAATTGATATGTGCAGGACGGCATTTCTCTGTCGGTAACCTCAGAATATAACAGAGACAGTTTCGAGTCATTTCGAGCCAGTTCTCTTGAGAAGCGCGCAGAAATGGATCTTATGGGACTCTACCTGCTTCATCTCAGCTTGGCCGGTAGGTGATGAGCGGCACGCGCGTTTCTTTCATCTTCTCTGTTTACCGACATCAAAGTTCCGCAAAACACAAAGCTGATACAATGCTGAGAGTTTCTGTCATTATTGGCTGTGCGTCGAGAACCGGCTTTCTATAGACTTTGGTCTAATAAGAACAGCTCGAATTAATGAAATGTGAGCACGATAACCTGCTTTCTTCTCATTTGAATTTATTAATCCATATATTTTGCGTTATTAGTCAGCTAATGAGGTGTTTGCTCGGGTGTGAAAGGTTACTGCTTTCATTGACATTTGTTCTAAAAGTCAGTAAAATCTTTGTTAAAAGAGCTATATACATTTTAACCCACTAAACTTTTAATTTCGTCCTTAAATATAAAGGGGTGCCAAACTTACAACCTGTGATAAGCTCATTGCACTTTTTGAATGCAATCACTTTTGTGAAGTACGGTATGCATGTTAACTCTGTTCCTTTAGAAAGGATACGATGTGTTGTCACTGACCTGAAATGTGTAGCCTAGTTGATTGAAAAGCATGTGCATTTTAGCAGATTGAATTTGTGGAGGATGTTTCAGTGTTGCTGCTAATATGATTGTACTATAATATAAATGTGTGTATGAATCAGAGGATGTATGCATGCATGCATCATAACATTTGCATTGGCATGTTTTGAAAATTGATTCACAGATGAAAGCTTTGAAAATGAATTCACAAATGAAACCGAGAAACAAAGACACATAACCATAGCTTTGCAACATACTTAACATTTTTAATTTTGAAGCATATTATTATGCATTCATAGGGCAGTGTGAAAACTTCAGTAATCTTAAAAATCTGAGCCTTTTCTGACTGGACCCAAAGCTGTAAGCCTGATTGCTGATCATTTGCTGATTTAAGAGTACAATGTGTTTTATTTAATTTCATTTTACTTTCACCTTTTGGTTTGTCTGTTTAGGCGATCAATCATTCAATATTCATCTGCAAACAGAACAAAGTAAATCTCTAGAACAGTAAAAAAGATTGATTTCTAAGAAACATTAAGAAAATATGTGTTAAAATCATCCTCACCTTATTTATTTCAACAATATAGCTCCCCTATCGAAAGTGACACACCTGCTTTTTATGCCTTGGCTTTGAATGCAGTTTTCCTATTTATTTTTTCAGTGTATAGATAATTCTTCAGTAAGAAATTTGAAACCTTGAACCAAACCAGCCAGCTCTGAATCAAATCATAACTTTGAATCAAAACAAAAAACACAAAGGTATAATGCCGTTTTAGTAACATGATTGAATTGCTCATCACTATGAAGTTTGACCATGCAACTATTATGCTGTTCTTCCAACCTTTCTCCAAACTTCATAGTTATTTTCCAAAAAGTTATGTGAGCCTGAGTGAAGTCCATATCTGATTCCCTTCATTATGACCATCAATCAAGCCCTTTTTCAAGCTCCACATATTCATTCTGTGAACCTGTGAATATAGGGCTCAGCTCCAGTTCTGCAGGTAATTCCACTGTCACTCAAGGTGAGTGAAAAGCAGGCCATTTGTCAGCGATTAGCCAAGGTAAAGATCGATTCTTGCTCTGAGAGCTTGTAAATTAGGAACTCAATGTCCATTAGCAAAAGCCATGACTGACATATGCTAATTCTGACCTTGTTGTTACAAGAATAATACCATTATCAGTATTGACATTGACTTACACCTCAATTGGTCATTTATGGTTTGGGGTTTTCAGAGCATTATACTTCATAGCTTCATAGGCTTCAGCTGAAATATGCAGTTCAAAGCCATAATCAAACTGTAGAATTGTAGCCGACAGCTAAAGATCAGCCTCTCTCCAGCAGCCGTTATGCTCGACAGTGTGTCTCTCTCCCACTGATGCCATACGCATAATCTGCACTCAGAGAAATATGATTCTTAATAAAGTGAATTGCATAAACTTTTATGAAAGACATAATAAATGAAAAAGTGTCATTTAGACATCAATAAATCATACTTAGTTAAGATTTTTCACATTATGATTATAGAAACTGAGTGATGGTCATGATCAAATTATATTTTTTTTCTGTAGCTAAAGTATTTATAGAAGCGTATATATCCTATAGAGAAATATCCAATCCATATGCTATAGCATGCATTAGTGCCTTGCTATTTTTATTTAAGCTGTCTTGGCTCTGAAAGTATTTCTTAGGAGTTCCGATCCAAATCAAATGATTCACGCTCCGCGATCCGAAGTCCCGTACCGAATCAAATGATTCGCGATCCGAAGTCCCGTACCGAATCAAATCATTCGCGCTCCGCGATCTGAAGTTCCGATCCGAATCAAATGATTCGCGCTCCGCGATCTGAAGTTCCGATCCAAATCAAATGATTCACGCTCCGCGATCCGAAGTCCCGTATCGAATCAAATCATTCGCGCTCCGCGATCTGAAGTTCCGATCCGAATGAAATGATTCGCGCTCCGCGATCCGAAGTTCCGATCCGAATCAAATGATTCGCGCTCCGAAGTTCCGATCCGACTCAAATGATTCGCGATCCGAAGTTCCGATCCGAATTAAATGATACATTGCTCTGCAATGATTTTATTTACATTATTCTGTCATTAGATGGCAACAAACAGTTTTTATGAGTGAGTCAGCAGTAGGGCTGTCACTTTTCGTTCGAAAATCGATTGCACAATCGATCGGACCAACAAGTTTCGAAAATGAAAATAGGGAATCGATTTTAAACAAATGTGTACACTATTATTATTTTTTTAAATAGTTAAACAATTAAAAACTCACAAACAAGCAGAAAAAGAAAATAAAGAATTCCAAAAGTGCAGTAGGCCTATGCATTGCGAAAGCTAGACAGAATATACCAGCGGTCATGTGATGTGTTTTGATTAGCACGAGAAAGATGCGAAAATGGATACTGAGTAGGTGTAACGGAGGCTTGCCTCTGGCGAACATGTTTTGGTTGCACCAGCAACTAAAGCAAAGTCTGAGGTGTGGAAAAGTTTTGACCTGTTTATAATGAGAATAATGAGTGAATAATGACGCACCATCAGAGAGCGCGCTGAAGACAGTGGATTCAATCATCTTCCTCCACAAAAACATGTAGACCTAGCCTAATCTTTGTGAGTAAAGGTTTTGCAAATGATAACTAAATATTCATTGAGTCTTAAATGCATAATGTGGACAGAGTTTTTACGCTAATTTGGGCATTATTATTTTATTAAATGTCAGCTGATAGTGGCAAAGCATATCCGGCGCAGCCTTTATCTTAATTTCGTTATTGCCAAATACCCATCTTAATTTAAAATTTATCCTAATTTAATTTGTTAAAAAAGACTCGTTTTATTGGTGCGTTGGTCTATTTACGGGCTAAATGAGCCTATGCCTAGAATGCTGAGATGTTACGATGTTACAGAGGACTTATTTTATTTCTTTATTCCAACTTCCAAGTGGTCTAGTTTACGTTAGTCATGAATAAATTATGTTAAAACATGTATAGATTACTCATTCTTGACAAAAGGCAAAAGAGCTGTATAATGTCGGACTGTAAACGGGTTCGGGCTTTTAAAAAGCTGTCAATCAAAATGTATTTGTCGGGCTCGGGCCGAAATCTGTCGGGCTCGGGTCCTGTTGGGCCTAATTTTTAAGGCTCGATTACAGCTCTAATCCCAATAGATAAGAAATATTGCTGACTTGTGTGTTTCCAGCGCTCTCTTAACGTTAATCTGTTATTTGGCGTTGAAAAAGGAAACGTCTTCTCTTTTTTTTTTTTTTTTTTTACATGGAAAATCGATTTTACATTCGATTCAATCAACACTTATGTCTTAAAAATCGAAAATGCTTTTTTCACAAAAGTGACAGCCCTAGTCAGCAGTAAAGACTTATACTGAAAATGATGGAAAGAAGATTGCCTGCTGGCTCTGAGGTGGTTAAACATGAGCTATAAATCTATAAATCTAACAGGCAATCTTTGATCTCATTGTTTTGTTTGTTTCAGAGCAAATGGCTGAAGGCAAAACTTTAGATTTTATTTATAACTTTAATCAGAACGCTGCCTTTGTACTCTTGACTGAATTGATTAGCAACATTTATAACGTCTAGCCTACTGTTATTGATTACATATTATTATTAAATAAATATTGACAGATATTTTATATAATTGTGGTATTTAATTAATAATAGTATTTGATATTACGAAAAAGTGTGTTTGTTGGGTGTGTTTTAGAGATCGCTAAGCGCTCTGCGATCCAAAGTTCCGATCTGAATCAAATGATTTGCGCTCCGCGATCCGAAGTTCCGATCCGAATCAAATTTTTCGCGCTCCACGATGCGAAGTTCTGATCCAAATCAAATGATTCGCGCTCCGCAATCAGAAGTGCCGATCTGAATCAAATGATTCGCGCTCCGAAGTTCCGATCCGAATTAAATGATTCGCGGATCCGAAGTTCTGATCCGAATCAGATGATTCGCGATCCGCGATCCGAAGTTCCGATCCGAATCAATGATTCGCGCTCCACATTTACTGTGAATGTGAGATTGAGCTGAAGGTGCAGGTAATCACACTTGCTCACTCCATGTCTCTCATAATATCCTACTTTACATAATACAGTGAGTCCGTGGAGAAAGGAAGCAGTACCGTAATTTTGTTTTAAAAAGTGGATAAGAATAGTATTGATATTAATGCTTTTAGTTTTACATCAATGAGAGACTTTAGCAGGTTTCACTTTAAAAACAGTACTGCTATTTAAAACTCTTTCTGGTAATTTAAATAAACAATTTAATTAAATGTATGCATTTAGCAGACACTTTTATCCAAAGCAAATTACAGTGTATTCAGGCTAACATATGTTCCCTGGGAATAAACCCACAACCTTTTGCACTGCTAATGCAATGCTCTACCACTGATTCTAAAAAGTATTTATTTATTTATTTATTTATTTTATTATTATTTGAACAGTGTAGGGAGACATGGGAGTGAATATTCCCTGCAACATCCACTCCCGTTAAGTTCCCCTGGTCATCTTTTGGCAAATTTGCTGGCTGTGACTCTCTGATTGGTTCATTTCTTTTCTGTAGAGCAACATGGGTAATGTAGTTTCCACCATAAATGCAGCTGTTAAACACAAGTCATATGCATTTTCTTATCAGAAGTGTTGTAGTACTGCACTTCACTTTAGTTGAAAACAACAGTATACTATCACTTAACAACCTTACATGCCATAGTAGTTCTGATATTAGTTATTTTCCATCAGTAAACTATCAAACAATATGCCTTAAAGTGTCATTACTGATTAGAATTCAGAGCGGCTGAACTTGAGAAATCTGAATTGAATCTCTGGCTGGTTGCAGCATTAATGTGGGAAGTCTAAAGGGAAACGGTGATACAGCTGTTGTATGATAGCAAAACTGCATTGATAGTGATGGTAGAGCATGGTATGAATCGCTTTTATCATTTTATTATTGATTTTATCTACATGACAAATGTGTAGACCGTTTATTGTGACAGAATAATGCTGCAAACGGCATAGAACTTGCACACTATAGGCTTCTCTAGAGTTATTTATTTATTTATTTATTTTTATTTGGTTACAATAATGCATATGAAGTTATCTGTCATTGGTGGTGAAGAAGTTGTTCCATGTTGAAACTTCAGGAAATTACACTGAATATTAATGGTAGATTTCCTCTGCTGAATCCATGGATGGTCCTGAAGTGTGATATCTCTGAAAATGAGTAATAAGTTAAAAGTAGACTTTGTTTGAGCAAACCCTTAACCCTTAATCAAACTGGCATGTGTGCTCCAAATATGAACGATACCTCAAATCGTGTAACTTGTTGAAGAAAAGCACATTGTTTATTTTCTAAGTGATGCAAATTATACCTGATGGAAGTTAAAATGGACCAACCCACCCAAAAAATCCACCCACCCAAACAATTGCATAGCATTTTGGCTGCAACTTTGACTTACTGACACTGCCTGCAGAAACGGTTAAAATCTGTTGATGGCTTAGTGATTTATCCATATCCATATAATATACATCTATGTTAAAATGACAAAAAGCCAGTATCACCAGAATCAATACTGATGTCATATTTTTCATGGAGCGGATAACAATTTTTACTGTTTGCACAGGATAATTAGCCATTGCAGACATATCACTCACTGCTCAAAGAAAATATTACACAGCTCTAATAATAATTGAGCATTTACAATGAATTTAAAACATTTAGCATCAATACGGCATTATGTATCTCATCGCACAATAATCAATGGAGCGCATTGGTTCTCTGTGATGGCCTGATTTTGTGATGGCCAGACTTTGATCCAAGTGAGTCATTCGCTTTCATAATCCACATTTTAAAACACATTTTTTGTGTTTAAGCAGCAGGGGCGGCTTTCAGATTTAAGAGTGCCAGCGTATCATTCGCTCTGGCAGACAGGGGTGTTAAAAGTCAGAATGGGTTGAAACGTGGGCTACCTTTGTCGCCACCTCGATTCTGCTCTCATATTTAAACCTCTAAAACGGTTCTTATGTTTAATTATAGATGCTCTAGACCCCGCAGTTAAGCGGCCTCTCTGCCATTCATCTAACGTCAGTCAGTTTGATGGTTTTGACCTTTCATGCTGACATTGTTCAATTCTTCACATTATCATCTGCCTACAATATTAAACCTTAATAGCTCCAAACAGTACATAATATAAGGAGTCAGATGGAGGCACAGTTGAGAACTGTAAGGTTCCCTGGTTAGGATTAATCTTAGTGGCAGGTCATTTAAAATGGTCGATGAGCAGTGGAATGGAAATTGGCCTGCAGCCTGAAACACTGTGTGTAGAGGGATATTTGCTTGGAATAAAAGGTTAGATCACTTTCCCCACCAGTCCTGTTAAGAAATTCAGGAGATGGCTCCAGGGTTAGATGACTACGGTGTCCTCTGAGGGCCAAACAGAGGCTCATTATTTGAGTGATTGTTGACAGGTGCCCTGTCATAGAGAGATTGACAGATAGAGTCCTTTCCTTGCGTACGTATAATGACGGCCACGTTTGCATGCACTGTGATAACTCAGCCCATTTAAACAATTTCCAGAAGACAAAATTGACGTGTGAACGACTTTGACACGAAAGTCTTTCTATTAGTAGTTGATATCTTTGGCCTCACCAAGACCCTCTCGTTGCAATTCGTAGCTACTTCACTGACTCTGATGATGCATTTCCACCGTCATTAACATCATAAATCAAGCAAAGCTTTTTAATATTTCCATTTTTAAAGTTAAAGCACATTCGTGGGTGTTTTTTATGCGACAGCTGGGGGAGTGATGACAAACATTTCTGTCTTCTGACCATCATAATTAACATCTCACCTTCGAGTGCAAACAAAATGAGCCAACGAATGATACGCTTCAGTGTAACTTGAGCTCTTGGACTCACAAAGTGCTCTTCACTTCCTTGTTCAAAAGTTTATAATTAGATCAGAAATATTGTTAGAAACATCTAGTTCACAATATCATACTGTTGGTTGAGACCTTTTGTGCTGCGATTTATTGAAGCATTTATCTGACTGCTGTGTTTCGACAGACGCCCGGGAGCTAGTAATAAACAGCAAGTCATAAACAAAAATCTCTCAGCAACACCTCACAAATAAACCTGTGGATTGTGCATAATCAAGGGAACATTGATCACAGCGGGAGATTTGATGTCTGTCGGTGTCTTTCAGTTTAAAGGAGGTGGTTTTGTACACAAGCAGTGTTTTGATGGTCATGACAGGGCATGGTGCTTTAAATGAAATTAATTAAGAGATAAAGATCTGAGTGACTGTTTTGGCTTGATGACTATTAGTAAAGCCGACTATCAACATGCAAACGTTCTTTATAGTCTGCATGAAATGAAAATTCATCCCATTTTTGAAATGCATTTTATTGATCTTATTGTAAATGATTTACTCATACATCCACAGATTATTTCGACAAATCCTTTGCAATGCATTACCTATAACATATCAGACTCATGCATGACTATATGATAATCTGGACATTCTTCTGTAGTTATTCTCTCATTTTATGGCACATACGGCAGTCAAAGTTTTTGACAGAGCATCTTTGGCATCAGTAATGGTGCAGGATGTTGTCTTTTCCATGTAAATGCAAATGTGAGTGGAATGAAATGGCTGGAACTCGGCTCAGTTAGAACAGAGCAGAAGTCTGAATATTGGTCTGCATGTAAACCTAGACGACTTCTCTGTAACACAACTTCAGATAGAGTACTTCAGCTGTTTGACAGTGTAAGTGCCGGTTTAAGACGAACAAACAACCGTAGCCGGAGTCTGCGCTGAAGTCTGATAGTACGGTGAACACCAGGGGGCTTATGTATTTTCTCAAGAGCCTCAGCGGGATTTATGGGATTCTGCGTCATTCAAGCTGCTTCTGCGTAGTATGTGGTTTTTTGACACAGTGGTGGGATCTTTGGTCTTGGAAAAATACGTGGTTGTTTTGATCCGTCTTTTCTTAATGTTTGCAATGAATCCTCCTTGGGCGTCCCTTCGGGCAACGTGGAAAACGGGACGGAATCGTGGAATCCAGTCATAAAAATAGAATTTAGTGTATAATGAGGAATGTAACGGAATTTGGCAAATTTTAAATGCATCAATCAAAAGTAAGCCAGTACACATGAATTTAATGGCGATTTGGAGTATCTGTGAATATTAAAGTGCAAAAAGACTATTTAGAAATGGATACTGCGTGTTCTGAACTGAACATTATCAATTGAGCATTTCACGAGTCTGAGAGTCAATCCACATTCCACATTTGTTTTTAGAAAAATATAATATAATATATGCACGCATACAAAACTCTTCAAAGGCAACCATTCAAAGTAAAAGTTTAGTTAAATTTGAGGAAATTGTGACAGAAATATTTTACAATTGTACAGTGGAAGATCTTACTACTACTACTATAAAATTATTCAAACTTAAGTTTTAAGGAATAATCACTCAAATTGTCTGTCATGTTTAATTTTAACTGTAAATCTCTGTTGTGCAGCACTTTATTTGCCCCCCCAAAATTAAAGGGTTTGTTTGTAATTTAATGCTGTTATTGCAACAACAACACAAATATTGATAAACAAATGTATAAAATTAATTATTAAAAATTAAGTAAACCATTAAAATAAAATCTAGAAAACATAAAATGGAAAACACAGAATTTAAACAAACAAACAAACAAATAAATACATGAATAATAATAATAATGTTAAAAACATAAATAAAAAAAAAACAATACAAATTTTCATAGGGCCCTAAAATTTGAATTTGGATAAATTTCTGTAAACTTAAATTTCATGATTTCAATAAATAAGACATGCTTTTTGATCAGTAAAATTACATTTAACAATCAAAACAGACTCCAGAAAAAAAAATTATTGGAAAAAAATAAAAGCAAAAAAAAAAAAAAAAAAAATGAATTTGGGGAAACAAAAAAAAAAACAGATTTCATATGGCCCTCCACATCTTTTGTCAGCCATTGACCAGAGAGTGGAGCTTCTGTCTTTAGCTGGATCCTGGGGGAAATAATCTCTTGAAATAGATGCCAGGTCATTTTCTCAACAAGAGCCAGTCGATTTTTCAGTAAGGGGGCCTCAGATTGTGAAGGTCTTTCTTAGCTGTTTTTTTGATTTGGTGTGTGTGTTTGTCTGTCACTGTGGGTTAGATCCGTTGTCTGATTCTTGCCTTTTAGTTTTTCTCATGAAGAGCTGTTGTCTTCTGGGCTTCCCTAGAGATGGACTCCTGCATCGACTCTAGCACAGAGTTTTGCAGAGCAGGCTTTTGACATAAAAGGCAGTTTTTTATAGCATTTCAACAGGCCCTTTATTAATAATATAGTATAGAGTAAAAACATTTATAAAGTGTTGTTTGAGAGCAAAACACGAGCCACAGGAAAGTGAATCCATTTGCTTGCATAACACGCCGCAGCACAATTCAGTGTTTAGTTTGCACTGTGATGTTTGATACATTTGAATTTTTCTTCATATTTTTACCTTGGTGAATTATTCAGCATGCATTGATACCTTATGTAGTTTTTTGTTTTTTTAAATCATCAGATCAGTTTAGTTAAATAAATTTATTTTCAGACAGTTTTCCGAGATAAAATGTGAGCTCTTTTCTTTGTTAGGTGATTTGTATGCCTTCACGTACATCACGTACATCAGCGAGGAACAGATTTATAATATGGATGCCTGTTTCTGCCACAAAATAAAAAAAAAATGCATAAAAATGCAACTTTTTTATTTCATAATGAGCTTTATCTTGCAATTTTGAGATGTTAACTCACAATTGCAAGTTTATAACTCTAAGAGATAAGAGAAAAAAGACACTTGGGAGTTGCGAGAATAAAAATGGGTTTTGTTATATCTCACAATTTTAAAAGTAAAAGTGTGAACTGCGAATATTTTTGATTCTGTATTGAAAACCATGATTCAGTAATTCATTTATGATTTAGTCTTTCATTTTTTATAATTAATCATATAATTAATCATTTACAATTAAAACTAGCTTAAATCATGTTTTTTTTATTTACACTGAGAATCCTAATTTTACTAGCATTTGCTTCTAGGCTGTTATTATTATTGTTGTTGTTGTTTATTGATTTCAATATTTATTTCAAGATTTATATAAATAATATGTATTTATTTCAGTATTTAATAAATAAATATATTTTTAAGTCCCCTAAAATAAATGCAATTTATTAAAATATTACAATAAGTAACAACAACAACATACATATACATAAATATTTTAAATATCTAATATTATACCATAATGAACTAAACCAAATTACAGTCATATTATATTAACAAGATCACAGTATCCTCTAAACAAGGTATTTCTTACCTGTGGATATTATCTGTATTTAAATTTGATCACTTTCAACTCATTGCCACTTGCATGCAAGACTAAATGTAAAAGGATTCGATTTATTTACCCGTGCAGGATGTGCATGCCAAAGAAGGCTGGGCTCTGTTTGACAGAACAGACTCTGAGTAAGAGAGAGAGTAAGTGAGCTGGATAGTGGGGTAAGGAACTATGAGGATGTCACTGGTAGAACAGTGATGGATGCGGTTGTCTGATCTCATTGTAGTCGCATCACAGTGTTTATGACAGCCACAATGAATGAGCTCCTCGCGCTGAACAGCTCTTACACTCACATGCTATGCATGCATTATTTTCGGTTTAATCACTTACTCTCATAAACATAAATTCAGGTTCAATACCTATGGCATTTAATTAATAACAGGTCACTCAGATGTTTACACATATTTGTAAATTATAAAACGCATGCTTATCGGCACGTGCAGGTCCAATGCGGCGTGCCGTTCTTATGGCACTGTTTCTAGTGTCATATGAAGATTTTGGATTTGGATTGTTCTGTTTTAAATAGGAAATGTAATGAAGTAATCAATCTGGAGTGGTGTGGCACAGTGGTTAATGATCTGATAACTGGAAGGCTGTACTGCAGGTTTGAACCTGACAAGGGGTGAATTTATCACCAATGTGCACTTGAGCAAGACATTTCTCCTCAGTTAGACCTACTAATACAAATGGGTTGAATAATACACATACTGTACTTTTCATTAAAGTAAAAGAACATGGTATAGCAGACGGTCTGAAGGCTTACTGTTTTTTTTTTTTTCAATAAGCACATGTAATTTATTTTCGCTCAGAAAAAGCTAGTAAATTTCACAAATAATTAGAGAATCAACAAATAATACATTAAATTAAATATGAAATTCTGAAGCAGAAAGACTCATCTAATATTGTTTTGTAAAACATACTCCAGTAATCTTACCTAACAATAAAATACCTTAAAAATAAACAAACCTAAAGAACTTCAAAAGGATGTGATGAGACATAAAAAAAAAAAATGTATTTGTTTGAATAAAATGATATAAGTATAATATATATATATATATATATACTATTATATACTATTAATATATATATATACTATTAAACAGATGAGGAAGATAAAACACTACAAATACAGCAAGAATTACTGAAACAACAAGCCTGTAGAATGCACATCAGCGCCATTTTTTTCTTTTATTACCTTTTTACTTTGAAAGCGATTGTATATATTGCATTAAATCATTGCCTTATGAAGTTTAACATTCACATTAAACCATATTGTGATGCTTGTTTTCTGGCCCCAAATTTATGCCCTTCTGAAAATGATAATTAAGACATTTGTATGGAAAACCATTTCACTGAATAATAAATGCAGGAAGGTAATAGCAGCTCTTTATCTTACAATTCTGACTTTTCTCATCAATTGCGAGTATATATCGCACATTTATGACTTATCTTAGAATTATGAGGTATAAACTTTCATTTGCAAGTTATAAAATCCAATTCTGACGAAAAAAGATGTTAAAGCCAAAGTTGCAATACATTAAAAAATTTTTGTTCAGTGGCAGAAACAGGCTTCCATACTTTTTTATACTATTTAAGATATTTTAATAACCCTAAATTTGAAACAACAAAAAAATTAAACTCCTGAATTTAAGACTTTATTTTTGGATAAACCTCCCTGCCCTGTCTAGCTCCAATGCCAGAAAATGCCAGTTCAAATCTTGCTCAGAGCGAGGGAGGAGAGTAGAAATGGAGGGGGGAAATTGGTGCCGTGACCCGGATGAGCACAAAGTTCAGGGAGGTGAGTGTGTAAACACTATTTTTTTTAGCTTGCACATATTCTTTATTTTTTTAACATATAAACCTTATCCTGTCAAGAATTTTTAATTTACTGAAGCACAAATTACATTGTAGTGCTACAGCAGAATGTCTGTTCTCTGAATCACAGCTTAAATTTGACTGTTTCTCATGTAAAGAAATTTCACAATATAGGAGTGGTATTGGAATACACTCCCTGCCCACATCATGCAGTAGGAACATCCTTCAAAACATCACTGACCGCATGGGTTTGCAATTAGTTTTTTTTTTTTTTGTGAAATACTGCTTTAACTGTAAGCTTCCTTTCAAAGCCCCATTCAATTTGCATCAAAAAATGTCTAATCAATATGCCCATGAATGCAAAGGAAAAAATATCCTGGGAGAGCTCTTATCTCAATTGCTCGGATGTTCACTAGACAAATCTGATACTCCGAAGCATCATGAGTTCAGAGAGCACTGGGGGCACATAATACAATACGCTAAATATATTTAACCCCATATAGCTCCCTTCAGTTTAACTCATAGCTCTTTGGACACAGGGTCATGATGCTTTTTGAGAAAGAGACATTTGAGCCTGACCTTGGGTTCAATGGAAATGCCACAGTACCTCATATTGCGATGATAAAGGTCTGGGGAAGTGCATGCGGGGTTATTGTCCAATGCACCAGGAATGGAAACAAACCATTACCAGTGCAGCAGACAGAAACCTGCTGGAGGGCACCTGCCTCGCCAAAATAATTCTGGATTTACAACATCTGCTCGAGTCAGGAAAGGCTGCAGCCTCTGTCCGCAATGTCATGATTAATATACCATCTAGCCATGCTCACTAACATGATGTACACAACAATATTCTTCAGTCATTATTATGGTATGCCACTTTAATTTTCTAAATCATGCTTCAATTTATTTCACTATTTTCTTTCAGTCTGCGAGAGCTTCACTTCAAGGTCATGGCACACACAACTGCTCTCATTTTGACGTGTTATAAAAACGATTAGATTATCTCAACATAACATTTGCACATACACCGATGGCAGATGTGTCATTTCTTGAGTGTGTGTGCCATTCTTCATGAGTGCTTGAGATAAAATTGAGGGTTTCATTCTTTTGGAGTTATTTATGCATTGCACCGTAAGGCTTTTATTGTGTCTCCTCCACTTCTGTCACAATGCAACTGTTGTACATAATAGTTTTGTGTCTGGCATCACTGAAGACCCAAACTCTCACCTTTACCATGGCTTGTTGGAGCTAATTTAGCTGGGGAAAGAGAAGATTCAAGACTCAAGATTTGTATTCGTCACATACACAATTAAATAGAGCATATATAACCAGAAGTGAAATGTGAGAATGTCAGTAAGCATTTGACAGTTTTGTGTGAATAGTGTTTAAGACTAGTAGCTCAGAACCATAGGTTTAGTCTTTGGCCACGGGGACCTGGGGCAAAAATGCCACTTAATAGGACAAAAATGCCTCTGCACAAACAAATATAATCTATTACGTCTGTTGCTATCAAAGAGAATATGAATAGACAGTGTCGATTGCTGCATTAAATTAAAATCTGCTCATGTTGCGCCTTATTTCATCTTAGGCGTTTTTACCGCGTTAGGCATTTTAACCAATCGCACATAATTCTGTTGAGTTTAGGAATGCAATGGCAAAACAGAAGTGTTCAGATGAGTCCTCGCTGAAACTCAGTTTTTTTGAGCGCGTGCGTGTTCGCTGACTTAATCCTGGACTCTTGCGAATCATAAACAACCAAGTTATGACGTTATTTTACTGACAGATGTCAAGAGCACATTATTGTAGTGCGAAAGCACATTAATACACAAGTGCAAATCTCTCCGCTCATGCGCAGATTTGCGCACAAAACTGGACGTGTGTTCTCAGATATACACTGCTCTCACCCGGAGAAAGAGCGCGCACTTAAAACATATCTCTCCTTTCATTCAAACTGTGTCCTGTGCACTCACAAATCTCTCTGTGCTCATGCGCTATAGATATTAATTGTTTTTGCACCAGAAGTTAACATTGTCAAAGGTTATCATTATGCACTTTTAAAAAGTAGTCTCAAAACAGATTTGTGCTGGGCATTTTCTTGATTTTTTTATTGTAAAATTTTTGTTTTAACATAAACTGGTTATTGTAACTACTTTGTTTTACTATATCTCTTTTATGTTTGTATTTTGAAGACAAAAATATTCAAGCATTATATTAATGTTCTTTCGTGCTACAATAATGCACTCTCGACATTTGCCAGTAAAATAAAGCCACACAAAGCGCAGATGTATGTAAAAAGTAAGAGATTCATTTAACAGTTTATTCAGCCTCAGCGATTATAACGGTAGTTTTTTTTTTTTTTGAGAGTGCTTAAATTTTATATTTATATTTTATTCGCCGTGGAAAGGAAACATTATATATTTTATACATTTCTGACATTATTATTCAATTGTAATCTTTTTAAATAGAAATTCAGTCCTATTAAAAATTTCGTATTTACCCTGTACGACACCCCTGTTTGGTTCTTGTTCTGAAAAGACGTGTTTATGGCTGCTTTTAGCCTTACCCTGGAGTTGGTTCACCCTCCGCCCATGCTCATAACCAAAGACTGTGGAGAGTGTTCAACTCCATATTAGATCTATTTACACACTCTCTCACCCAGAGTCAATTAGCTGTAACTTTAACTTAAACAGTCGAATGAAACCTAGAGCCTTTGCAGACATCTCTGTACAGCTGACCTTAAGGACTGCTTGAAATTAGAATTTACCCTGTTAAGCTTCTTAATAAATCTCCCAAGTGTAAAGAAAAATCACAAATGAGATCTTTCTAATAACTTAATTCTTTTTCCTAGACACTAATGAGATTAAATGTAGGACTAATGGAGCACATGCACATTTGTCTCCTCTGGTCTTTCAGAAGAAATCTCCACATCACAAACTATGTTTAGATTTGGTGATTTTTCAGCACGAATTTATGTAAACATTTCTCCCAAAGCTGCTTCCAAAACCAAATTATCTGGGCTATTCGAATTTATTTTTGTAGTTGTAAGTTTTGACTGTTGTTTATCTGAAGTTAATCCTTGGATGAAACATAAATGAGAACTCGTTAAGTCTCCATTAGGAAAAAAAGTTTCCATGATTCATCAATATGTCATAACTTTCTTCGGCTCTAAAAGTGAGGCCAAAACCAATAATATCTATTTTGACTTTCTTATTAAAAAAAATTAAATGTATAAAATCCAACCCAAGCCCAAACAAAAAAAACATACATGGTCCAAAACCACAAAAAAATGCACTATACATAGAATTCACTTGCGTTTCTAGCGGAAATGAACACTAGTAAAACACAAACAAATTTTTCTTTTCACACTTTTATTTTTGTGCAATTCCTTGAATGATGCTGTGATTTGACCCCAAATACTTTCATCATATTGAATGATTTGCAAACTAATACATTTTGACACTTGCATCACATTATCAGCTCCATATGTATTGTATGGCTTTTCTGACATAATAAACTTGCTCTGTAGCGCACCTGGTTTATCATTGCACTTCCTATGTGAAGCACTCAAGTACAAGTCCTGTGAAACATAAGCCATGATAAAACTTGTTCAAACAAGATAAAATCTTGTTGTTTTGTCAAATGTATTTTTATGTCACGTTTGATATGTTATTTCCAAATATGAGAAAGCATTAACATTATTTAGTGCCATTCACTATTTGACTTTAGAACTGCCACGATTCGTACAATAACCAGCATAATATAGATAGATAGTGATGCAAAATGTGCAACAAGCAGCATAATAGCATTTTGCAGAAATGCTAGCATCAGACACCAGTGTTGCGGCAAGGCATTACATATAACATGAGTTACATAATCAGATTACTTTTATCAAGTAACTAGTAACTAGTTACTTTACCAAATAAGTATTTAATTTCACTTTTGGTGTGAAATGGGCTTTACAGTTGTTGAAAATATAACTTAAAAAAAAAAAAACAGTAACAGTAAAGTGACACAATGCAATGCTTTCCATAAACGCAATTAGTTACTTTTTTATTGAGTAATGCAATATTGTAATGCATTACTTTTAAAAGCAACTTCCCCCAACTCTTTTCAGTAAGCCTGTGTTGCAAAAATCAAGTCTTGCCCTAAATTATTATTTTTTCACTCAAAAAATATATCACAATGAGGATTGAATATTGCAAATGCCATTTCTTGTGGTATGCCATTAACATCTTTAGGCAGAGAAAAACAGAGGTTGTGCAACTTTATTTCAATTAATCATTAGCATGAGAAAAAAATATACACATAACCGTATGCAGTACATGTCGTACCTAATAAGTCATATTTGTTCATCCTCTTGACAGCCTTATCACGCAGCTCGGTGAGGGGTGATGAGACTCATTGGCAGTCGACTTGGCATCGTTGTTCTGGAAAATGCATATGAAATGTGTGAAAACTTTATCTCTGGTGTACCACATAGCTGCAGAGGAGTGATGCCAGTGCCATATGTTTCAAAGAGGCATTTTGGAAAGGAACGTACGCACCTGCTAATGCACATTACCTGCTGTGGCAGAGATACAGATGCTCTGTGGGCACCAAATGTGAAGTGGCAAAGAGTCACAGAAGACGTTCAGCTGCGGTGAAGAGTCAACATATGGTGCGATGTTTCCTCATTTTCACTTTACTTTAGATACTCTCTAAACTTCCGTGCAATGAAATCATCATTCCCTTCAAGAGTGAAATGCAGTTTCTGTGGGCGTCCGCCTCTACAGGATTCAACTGTCCTTTTACTGTCTCTAATGTGAAAGTTGGCAGGTGAATCACATTTCTGTGCGTCTGAAATAACAACAACATCTTTCAGCATCAATGTCTACTCACTGCATATGTTCCATTAACTCAGAGATGGATTATATCATCGAGAGATGAGCAGTAGGTCTTAAATGCTCTAGCAGGATGTTGGAGCTCATTTAAACTGTACGTAACTCTACATATTAGTGTTTTTAACACAGTACTTTATGTTAATACAGTTCAATGAGAGAACATGTTTTCTTGTTGCACCAAATGACACTTTACAATCTTGAATGAGCTTGCCATTTCATAAAAATGTAAAAGTGTATAATATTTAAGGATCTTTTAGACACAATCATTTTCTATTGCATAATTAGGGCAAACACAAGTGCATCATAATCAAATTAACACAAGGAGAAACCAAAACACACACAGACATCATGATATAAGAAGTGCATTTTAATATGAATAACATTTTTATTGTTGAAAACAAGAATATCAGCATTGTGTTTGATTTCCAAACTGCAAAGGAAGAAAAGAAGGATCAATGCTCTCTGGAAGCGGTCATCTTTTTTCTACCTGGAACGTATTTAATTCAGTTAACTTACAAATGAATGCATTTGATTTCTCTTGAATCATTGGTACCGTATGTTAGGAAGAAGCATGCCTATCTCAAGTGAACAGGAGTGATGCTGAGGAGTGGGACTGAATTTGGGCTAAAAAATACCTGCAAGGTTTGAGGTCAGACTTATGTGTTGTTTCGTTTGCATTCAGCCCATGTGTTCGGTCTTGACCTGAACAGAGAGAGTGTTCTTCTCGGCTGCTGAAAGCACAGATGCAATGTTTTGGTAAACCAAATACTTTTCCTCTTTGCAAGCATCAGACATCACTGATTCTCCCTTTGCAAGTTTTCAGTGCTTTACTAATTGCACGGAAGCCCAGCTTGTGTTCACCTACAGTTGTGTTCAGATCATGTACAGCTGGAGTCGTAGCTCACCGCTGGCGTGAAATGGCATGACATTCTCACGTATGCCGAGCGATCTGCAGATTTACACTGCTTTACACCCAGCGAGGCCAGGCCCTGCCATCTCTTGACATCATGAGAAAAATGAGACGGCCTTGCCGCTCCTCATGAGGAGACGCCATGAAATTACCTACTCTTAAATCATTACATTAGCCATAAATTACAGGCCAGTCGACAGATGAAGAGCATTTACGGTATTTAAAAACACTGCGGTGCTTTGAAACCGTAGCTTCTAATATTTAAAGTTATGCTGAAACCATTGTGAAAAAGTAAGACGGGAGTACCACGGTGTAGGGATAGTAATTACCTTAATCCATATTTCACCTTATTTATGTGTTTTCTGTTATTTACTATTACAATCAGAACATCATTTATCTCTATGAGCGACATCAAAAATAAAAGCACACTAAATAAATGCATAATAAATACAACTAATAATATATACATACAGTTTCATTAATGTATATAAAAGCATTACAAAAATATAAAAGACAATGCACAACTTTTTTGTTTTTATTGCATATATATATATATATATATATATATATATATATATATATATCAGTGTACATTACAACATCAATAATAATAATTAAATACAAGAATAATATTGCAATCTAAAAAAATTATACATACAACAATGTATAAACACATTATGTATGTATGTATGCGTGTGTGTGTGTGTGTGTGTGTGTGTGTGTGTGTATATACACTATATATACACTCACAGACTACCATTCAAAAGTTTGGGATCAGTAAGATTTTAAATTATATAAAAACTGAAAACCAATATTAAAAATTGAAATAATTTCTCAATATTAAAGTTTTTCTCTTTTTTATCAAATAAATTGTGAAAAAGAGTGAGAGAGAGAAAATTCTACAACACACACACACATTGCATTTTTATTATATATATTATTACAACAACTACTAAAACTAATAAAAATGATGTATGTGTTTGTATAGTAATAATAATATTTATAATAAACATAATAATAAAAATTAATTCATCCATTTGTTCTCTGTGCTCTGTTTTTGTATTTAGACACACACGCACGCATGCACACACACACACACACACACACACACACACACACAAGATCGATGTGATTTTTATTCATTAAATGACTTGGACAAGGCAAGAGAGGAGAGTCTGTTTTGCTCATCTCTAGCAGTGATACAGACCCAATCTCTGGGGTTTTCTACATAAGTGCACAATCTGAGGCTTCGACTGCTGCAGACTGACAACAGAAATGCCCCGAAAAGGTTCAAAGGAACGAACAGACACAGATAGGTTGTATAGTCAGGCAGTTCATATGCCCTGAATACTAGAAAGACGCAGATGGAGATGGGTCCTGACATACTTTGCCCGTCGCACAACAATCTGAAAGTCTCTTTCCTCCAGTGAAACACGCCAAGCGCCCGACAGATGACCCGAGTCAGTTTGTGTAGATCAGACAAAGACAAGAGGAGGCGGTAATGAGGAGCTCTCGAGAGCCGGCTGACAGTCTGAGCACTGTTCATTTAGCGTGCCATATTTCTCAATGCCAAACAAACCGTGTTTTCGCGCCGGCACGATGCTACTCTATAATTAGCTTGAATGGCTGTTTTTGGATGTCTCACTGCAACCTTCATAAAAGCAACCAAAGTGCTTTGAATCCATTCATTTTTCACTTTCTGAAATACGATTAAAGGTCCATTGATGGTGAACGTGGGAAACGAGTCTCCTCTTAATAGAAGGCCACACATGTGCAGTAATGCTAGCCAACATCTCTACAATTAACAACTTTTCATATGCATGCAAAGCAAGCCACTTTTCAACATAATGATACACCTATTTCCTGAACACAGTGGATTTATCAACTCACATGATCAGTGCGTATTTATATAGTCATGCCTGAAGTCAATGGAAAATCACACTCGTGGATTGTTTACTCCCTCATTTCCTTCCAATTATCCAATCTAATTCTACAAGAATGTTTTAGGAAGTAATGAAGCAACACTATTTGGATATGATGTCACTCCTGGACAATATCTGACCGCTTGTTATTAGGGATTTGTTCTCTGAAGGGTTTGTTGCATAGAATAACATTATCTCATGCACAGGCCATACAGTATATGATACACTCTCACAGCATGGGTCAAAGATGAGGCGCATCAAATTGCATTTACACAAGTGTTTTAAGACATTTAATGCAATTGAATGCAAATGTGAAAATGTCAAAATATGGGTGAAATATTGTTTCATCAGCATTCAGCATAACAGTGTTGGTGAACGTTAGTTTTTAAAGTAATGCATTACTATTTTGCATTTAACTAAATTGTTACTTTTTGTAGAAAGTAATGCATTGTTACTTTGGCACTACTTTTTCTGATCAGGGATTGGGTTGCTTGTTTGTCTTTATAAAAAAACCTCACTTGTTTTAACCGCTACTTGTTTTAACTCTAAAATTAAAAATCAAGTAGCTTTGACTATACACCTTCTCTCGTTCTTTTTTTAAATTAACTGAGTAGGAAATTATTCTTGACCATAATTTTCCCCTGGGAAGATGATTAAAAAGTTATCCTTAGTTTCTGACCCAGCATCGATTACTACATTGCCTCATTAATCTGCTTTTATTACAGCTAGCTACAATCAGTATTTTCAGCAAGTGAAAATGTATCTCGAGTTGGTAATTAAACGAATAAAAAATAGCTCTGATAAGAGCTTGCACGCCGTCCCACGGCTCACTGAAATGTGTTGAAGTCGCCACTGAATGCAGTTCTCTTGATTTCTGACGGCTGGTGGCTCTTTCACATGCAGCGAGTCGTGATAAAACCTGAGAAATGCGTGTAATCGAAGCGCTGTGCGATCTCAGGGGAGCTGTGTGACAGATAACACGCTCTCAAACATCTCCATGTCCTCTACTGGATGACCTTTCAGACGCTGCCATCGGTTGATTCTATTCTCTGGTTTCCGCTCTATTTATAGCTGTAATTTGTTTCAATCTAGTTCCTTTACAATTGGTTGCCACCGAGAGCAAACTCATAAGATTCTGTGATAGATCAGAGAAATAAATATGTGTGTATCAGCAGTGTTGGCCAGAGGAGGAACAGATACGAGTCAAACAGTACATCTTAGAAGTGTTTGCTATTGAGACAGTTCAGCTAAAGGTCAGAGGTCAGAGGTCATGGGGTAAACAGGGCTCAGGATGGGATAAAATCGCACCAAAATTAAAAATGAATCAATAAATAAAATAAAACCACCGGTGTAGCCATGCATTTTTTTGTAGCATCTAATATTTTATAAATAATGGCCTTTAAGTATTTAAAATAATTCATAGTGTATTCTTGTGTCTTCTAAGGTAACAAAATGCCTTCAAAAAGCATTAAGTTCCCTTTCAAATAAACTCCAGGAGGCAAATATTGATTAATAAACAAAATTCAAGTAATATATAACTTGAAAGGTCATTGTTTACTAACATTCATGCTATATCAAACCCGTATGCAGTTATTTTTTTGGCATGGAGCGTGAAAGTATCAGCTCTTACTATACAATTTATAGTGACCATAGGCTTTGAAGCTCCAAAATGGACAAACAACATAACAAGTATCATCAAAGAGTATCTAAAGCCATATGATTACAGTTCAGAACCAGTGAGCGCTTTTTTTGTTTATTTATGTATTTACATTTTAATTGCATTTTTACATTTTGGAGGACGAACCAGTCCTTAGTTTCCGCCTCTAGTCCAGGTGTAGATCACATTGTGCAGCTTCTAATAAACCGCCATAACACTATTAACTGCCAGACAGGTTTCTGCATTTGACTTGCAATCATTCTGGATGTTTTACGCAGCCTGCCGAACAGAGCGGAGGTTGACAAAGATCAATTTGTGACAGACTCCTAAGAGTCTCATTAGAAAGAGCTCTCATCTTTCTTTCTGATGGAGCACTTTGGCATACACACAAGTCCTGCCATCTTCTGCTGCAGACGCCTTCGGTGACACAGAGCGTGTGATGACGTCTGCTCAGAAGTGCTTCACATTCCCAGCGCTTTCTCGGAGCTCAGACGCCAGAATGGAATCGCAAGGGTTAATCGGACATGCATCAGGGGTCACCGTCATGTGATTAAACACTGAGCTCATCACCACAGCGTAAACAGACTGCGATAATTAGACAGCTGGAATTTTATGAATAATCAGACAGCAAGAAATCAGCATGTAAACACCATTTTCCATGACCTGAATAATTTCGAGTTTGGAAAAATAATCGAATTAAGATGTGCAATTCTAATTCTTGGTGCAGATCTCGTTCTTATGCGGTCGTCCTGAAGCTCTGTTCTCAGAGAAAAGGGAAAACCTTGTGAAATAAGACGAGGTGAGATGCGGACTGCTGTATTTAATCCACAATTCCTAGTAAATTCTCTTTAAAAAACTCTTAATCAGTGCACAATAGTCAAGGTCATAAAGGTCATATGTCAAAAGTTGGCAGACTACATTACCTAATATGTGTTATCGATAGTAATTTGTAATTATTTATGGACTACAGACTACAAAATATGCATTATCCGGACTGTACATAAAAACTGAAGTATACTTTGGGACTACACACACTTTTGTCTGTAAAGCATTTAGGAATGGCTATGACTAAACATACGACACCTAAAGGAGTCTGCGTTGGGGGGGCAAATATGTTTTTATTTCATACGGATGTGGACAGAAAGACAATTTAAATGCAAAACAGACTGATGCCATCATATGGTGCAACTAATTATATAGTCAATAAAATTTTCCCTAAGGAAAAAAAAACTAATTTACCATAATGAATCATGCTTAATTAGAGGTGTTTGCTGAGGCAAGCATCACTGTTTGGATAGCTGATAATTAGGCTTTGGGATTTGAACAAATGGCGAATGTAACTCTTCCTGCAATTGTTTGTTCTACAGAGATGTTCTGTTTCTTTTCTAGGTTAACTAACACAAATGAGTGAAAAATCCCATAGACAAATTTAAAACATAGCATAGCAATATCCTAGCAATGCTTCAGAAACCACCCAAACATCGAATCAACTGTTCAGAAATACTCCGATGACCACCAGAATACTCCAGCAATCATATAGCAATGCTCCAACAACCACACAAAACACATTTACAACCGTATAGCTACAGAAATGCTTTTCAGAAAACGTTAACTGTATTCATTTATTGCTAATTTGCAAGGTTTTTGTTTGTGTATTTTAAAAGGTTAGTTCACCATATAATGAAAATTCGTCCATCTTCTACTCATCCTCCAAGCATCCTAGGTGCACGTGACTTTCTTCTTTAAGAATAATCCAGTCTGAGTTATATAAAAAATTGTCTGTCCTCTTCCAAGCCTTTCAGTGGGGGTAAGCGGGTGTTTGTTGAAAACCGTTCAGAAGACGTGAAATAAAGTGCATGCATCTGTAATAAAACGTCCCTCACAAACAAATCCATGCATTTTTGTAAGATAAATATCCAGGTTTCAAATATAATAAACATTTTTTTTCTCACCTCTGCTGACTGTGGGGAACCGGAAGTCATTGTAGTTCGTCAGCGTTGTGTGGTTAGTGACGAGCATTGAGAGAGAACGAAATAAAAAGCCTATCATGAATTAGAAGAACAAAACAAGGATTTAAAGAAATAAGCCAAGAGGAGACGAAGTGACGCACGATGCATACACCTTCCATCTTCCACCTGCACGTCTTGCACATCCCACAGTCAGCAGATGTTAGAAAAAAAATAGTTTATTACGTTTGAAATCTGCATATTTATCCTTCAAAAATGCATGGATTTGTTACAGGGCGACTATATTTACCCCCGGAGCCGTGTGTGGGATGTTTTATTACAGATGCACGCACTTTATTTCACGTATTCTGAACGGTTTTCAACAAACACCAGCTTACCCCCATTGAAAGGCTTGGAAGAGCAAGGACAGTTTTTAATTTAACTCCGACTGGATTATCCTGAAAGAGGAAAGTCACGTGCACGTAGGATGCATCGAGGATGAGTAGAAGATGGACGAATTATCATTCTATGGTGAACTAACCCGAGGTCAAGCCGTTAGATAATGTATAAACAAAGCTATTGTGACAGTGTTTAACAGTTTAACATGGAGACTTGTACACTGTACTTTTCAAAAACCATTTAACATTTACATTTTTGGCTACAGTAGTTCGCTAGTTAGAATGACCAACCTCTAACCTGTCCACGAGCGGAGTGCGGGTTATATGAGTGTATTTGCATGATAAAGAGGTCGAGTCCTGAGCTCCGTTCTTACCCTGACAGTCATTCATTAGAGGAGGACTGATGCTAGTCCTTGTTTTTAATGACATTAGTCTCTCAACCACACCAACGGCCGGAAAAAATGAGATGAGTCACGCTCTTGCTCCGCGCTCAGTGAAGGACAAAATGCCGATAAGTTAATTGCTAGCTTTATGAAGCAACAGGTTCTGCGGCTGCTGTAATGTCATCGCACCCTGTCTTAAGATAAAAGCCTTTTGTTTTGGGGGTGTTGAGGCTTGACAAGCCATCGGTGCATATGAGAATCTGCCGACACCTGATTTTAACTAGACGTATTTTTTAATTAATGCTTGTTTTATAACTCGGCAGAATGGCTGAAATTAAACAGTCGCTCACTCGCTACGCACTCTCTTCTGAATACAAATAGAAAGCGCCCACGCATTTACACTCTCTTGTGTTTTATATATCCTGCGGGTTTCTGTCAGTCGGTGAGATGGTGTACAGGTGGCAATTACACCAGAACGGATAAGTACGAAATCTGCATGTGTAACAAGAGTTTATTCTATTATTCATTCAAATGTTCACAATCTATTTCAGCTCCCAAACTTCTCAGGTTTTGGGTTTGGGGAGGATTTAAATCTATTCAAGCCACAAGGCATGCAGAATTCCTGCATTACCAGAGCAGCCTCCCAAAACACACCAAACCATCAAGTCTTGCCCTTTCTCATCCCATTGTCTTTCAGGCAACGAGGATAAATGCTCACTGTCAGAATCCAACGAATGCAATGTTGCATTTCACCTTCTGAGGTAGTCAATTGTGTGTAACTAATTGCCATCTTTGTTTGTTCCTCCTGTTTTCGGCTTCTCTGCGGTCAGTAAATAAGAAAGTGTTGTTTTGACTTGCGATCGTGTGCGTGCGCCTGTTGTCCTGAGACTTTGGCAAGCAGCCCGGAGTTCATTGTATGAAATGAACTCTTAGTCCATGCAGCGAGTGAACCGATCGACAACTTGTAAATAACCCCATGCATGGTCAATTACAAGCTTTATTTCAACGGATTATATCTGCTTCTTGTAAGTCATCCTCCATGCAGTGAAGGTGTTTAGGGTTCAACTGAACTGCGACACAAAACAAGTTGACTTTGATAGGCTGTAGTGTTAACTCTCTACAGAGCGCTACAGAGCGGTTCCAGATGCAAAAATCGCATTCATTTTCTTCATGGAGAGATGAATTTTTAATGACAACATATGCTTGTACCTTTAAAGATGAACATACCATGACCTCTGATATTATTATGTGATAGTACGTGCTACAAACCCACAAAATCAGTGTTATTAAATAAATAAATAAAAATAATAATTAATTTACAATAAACAATTTATTTATATGATTATGTATATACATAAACACATATTTTTACTTAAACTTTTATATGCACATTTTATTAGGATCCAACAATGATGCATTCAAAAGTGACAATAGATATTTAGAATGTTACAAAAATGTATCTTTTTTTTTTCATTTTGTTTTTAGAATCTTGAAAAAAATGTATCACCAATCAAATGTAACACAGAAAATATTAAGCAACAAACACTGAAAACACTAATAAATATTTCACTTTTGCCATCAAATGAATACATTTTGTAATAATAGTTCACTATATTACTGTTTTGCTGTATTTTTGATCAAATACATGCATGGGTGAGCTTTAAGGCACTGATTTTCAAAAACACACACACACACACAAAAAACTGATCTTAAACTTTTACATATTATATTACTTTATATTATAGACAATAAGTCAGTAATACATAATACAGTACTTTTTAAATCAGTGACGTAAATTGCAACACTTTGTGGGATTAGTAGTTGTCAAGTTTCTACTTTAAAAGAAAGTGTGTAATGCGATTCTTCTCAAAGCTGGTTGATTTGGTTTGAGGAACCTTCTAAAAAATCGTTGTTGATGTCTCTAGTCCGCACATGTAGACATTCATAAACATGCAGTGGCAAATCCTCGATCAGGTGTACAGAAGCTGATCTGATCTAAAAGCTGCGGTCAGGTATGTGAGGAAATGTGAACGTGTAAATGTTTGTGCAGCAGGTGATTTCATGTTTCTGCAGGGAACCGCATGCTTCTGTGCCTTTGTGTGCGATTACGAGAGTTGCGTGTCTCGAGGTGAATCCACAGATAAATCACCAGCCTGTGTTTTGTTGCTGGAAGTGAGCCGTGGGGAATAGGCATCTACTACTGACAAAATACATGATTAAAGGAAGGCCACTGTGTTCAATGCATCAGCTGATTAGCATTGACTTTCCAGAGCCATCAACATTATATTATAACGGCATTTACGAGATTCAAGGTCTATTTTATGTGGATTGTTAGAAGACATTAATGTGTTTCCATTCCGCTTGTGTCTGATGCATTTTCTACCATTGTTTTGTGATGAAATGCTACTGGCTTCTCTTCGTTGTTCATTGTGTGTTTATAGGAAACTCCTGATAGAAATGTGATAGAATCTGCATTTATATGCAGCATTAGGTGCATACGCCTGACTTGTGAATAATATGGGTTTTCATAGATTATTCTCTTGCACATTTTTTATAACTGAGGAAAGTGACTTTTTTGTGTCGAATTCAAGTCTTTTAATCATGGAGCGTGTCTTGATTATACAGTAACAGTATGTAGTAATACTCTGCAAATGAAAAGGTTGGAGAAACACTTATTAACTATGAAATGTTTTCACTATATTGAACAGACGATAAAAAATCTCTTATTTTCAGTCCTAAAACTGCGATGCAGAGGAAGACGAGGACATATTTCCCCTGGAACTGACTTTTTGAAATTGCTTCTCTATCAAAACATTGTACAAGCAAATCTGTCTTTGCTCTGGGCTGTATCTCTGGTACACAAAAAAACATGCGTGATGCGTTGCATATAGATTGGAAGAGTTGTGATGCCTACAGTTTTTTTAAACATCTTAAAATGTTTTGCTGTTTCAATTTTCTAACAGCAATTTATTTTCCTTTGATGTCAGTAAGTGGTTTTTGTGCCCAGTTGAGTAATTGTGTCTGTGATGTCTTGTATTTTCAGCATGTTCATGTTTAAAGCCCTCAAACTTTTGATTGGCTGTTCTAAATTTATAATATCTTATTCAGTGTTGTGCGCAATGAAATGATTTTGCGAGAATCAAGTTCTACACGATTCTCCACTGGTGACATAAATGTCAGCAATGTGCGGTTAGGCCGTCATTAGCCAGCACCTTATATTTAAGCTGTGAATTCACCCTTATTCAAGATTCATGCTGTCTTTAAGATTTAACGAACATTCATTGGGCCTCTGGCTGCCATGCGTATAAAATGTATAGTTTGCATGACACTAATAATTGGTGAACAGGTTAGTTAGTTCTCACCATCTCCAACTTATCTTCTTCATGGTCAGGGCTGTTTTTAACTGTCTAAAAAAATATTAGACAGAAAATGGAAGATTATACTTTATATATTAAAAAGTAAAATCCTGACAAAACTTTGAAAGAATTACACAAGAGGACACACAAAGTAAAATAGCACTCAAGGTTAAAGGAATAGTTCACTCAAAAATGAAAATGTGCTCAGAACTCACTAACCCTCTGGTTATCCAATATGTAGATTAATTTATTTTTTTCTCATCAGATTTGTTGGATGGCTCTGCATTGAATGGGGTGCCGTCAGAATGAGAGTCCAAACAGCTGATAAAAACATCACAATAATCAACAGCACTCCGGTCCATCAGTTAACGTCTGAAGAAGACAAAAGCTGCGTGTTTGTAAGAAAAAAATCCATCATTTTGAGTCATCAATAAAAATACAAATCATCTGCTCATATTTTGTTTCTCCAGTGAAAATCAGGAGTGAAATAAGCACAAATAAAGAACCGTTTACAAGCCAAAATGGCTCTAAACACATACTGTATGTCAGTGGATATTGATGTGAGGGACAACAGGAGACAGATTTTCTCACTGGAGGATGCGTTATTATGGATTTTAGACTCATGTTTTTGTAAAAAGCAACAGGTTGACGTTACATGCATCTTAATGATGGATTTGTCTTTTGCAAACATGCAGCTTTTGGTTTCTCAGCTGTTAACTGATGGACTGGAGTTGTGTGGATTACTTGTGGATTATTGTGATGTTTTTATCCACTGACAGATTTTCAATCTGGTTTCTGACCGCATCGCAGCACAGAGACAGCACTCATTCATTTAAATGATATTCGTTTAAATTCTGATTCTTCGCAAAATATCAGTGCTGGTATTGCTAGATCTCAGTGCTGCGTGCGACACTGTTGATCATAAGATACTTCTACAGAGACTGGAAAACTGGGTATGCTTTCTGGGATGGTAATCAAATGGTTCAGGTCATACTTAGAAGGGAGAGAGGATATTATGTGAGTCTAGGAGAGCATACTGTAAGTCTAAGTGGATGTCCATGACATGCGGAGTCCCACAAGGCTCAATTCTAGCACCGCTCTTGTTTAGCCTGTATATGCTTCCACTAAGTCAAATAATGAGAAAGAACCAGATTGCCTATCACAGCTATGCTGATTACACCCAGATGTACCTAGCCTTATCTCCAAATACAGACTACAGCTCCATTGACTCCCTCTGCCAATGTAATGATGAAACTAACAGTTGGATGTGCCAGAACTTTTTTCTAGACTCAAAACTCATCTGTTTAGCTGTGCATTTATTGATTGAGCTCTGTGCGATGTCTGAAATGATTGCACTGTATTTTATGCAAACAGAAATGTCTGCAATTGCCTTCAATATATTTTAAATCAAATTTTAAATCATTTTCAAAGTTTTTTAATTCCTTTTTTTATTTTTGTGATTATTTTACTTTCTTTTATATTAAGCACTTTGAATTTCCATTGTGTACGAAATGTGTTATATAAATAAACTTGCCTTGCCTTGACTGGGCTCTCATTCTGACGGTACCCATTCACTGCAGAGAATCCTTTGGTGAGCAAGTGATGCAATGCTACATTTCTCCAAATCTGGAGAAGAAACAAACTCATCTACATCTTGGGGGGCGTGAGGATGAGTAAGTTTTCAGCAAAGTTTCATTTTTGGGTGAACTACTTAAAGAAATCTTTCAGTGACAAAATCTCAATGATAGATAGTAAAAACATATGAGGTTTCCAAAGTGTTTGAAACATTCATGCACAGTTCAGCTGAATTATAACGTTTACCCTTTATGTTATTAAACTGAATGTACAAAGCAACCTATTTGCTGAAATATCCGCAAGATAAAACAACAATGAAAAGTGTGGTTTATCTGTCAGTCAGATGTGTGTGAAGGTAGTGTACTATGTGTTATATTAAAAAAATCACCTTAGTCATATAAAATAGTTATCTCTGTTTGATTGTAATTAAAATGTCATTCACATTTGTTGAACAAAATCATTTTCTTTCCTCACTGAGAGCATTTGTGAAGGTATAAAGAGGCTCTGTCGGTGTTATCCTAACAGAGTCCATTAACTTTCATTTCCACTCTCATCCATTCTAAAGTGGGTCGTTAGTTTGGTGCATCTGGGTAACTGATCGGCTAATCTGTCTTTGATTTATGTGCAAGGAGAAGCGAGGACTTAGCACAGGGCTCTGAAGGAATTGATGACTGACATGGTTAATTGGCTAAACCCACTGGTACACTGAGACAGGCTTATTGGAAATGTCAAATCAAGCACTTCATTTGCATTCATGATGTATGGTGTCTATTCTGGCTTCTGCCAATGCAGCATTAGTGGACACTTTCTTCGATGGAGAGAGGCTGGGGTTTCACGCTGCTGTTGGAGTCGCGCGATTGACCATCAGTCTTTTCACAACTTCAGCTCTGAAGGTTTATAAACACTTGATTGCAATGTTGGCTTTTTGCATGCTCACCTAAAATATCAGGTATTTGGATGGATGGAGAAGTATGTAATTACTCACCATTATTTGCCCTGGCATATTTATTAACATAAATTAAAAAGTGATTTGGTTTATTCAAACTAATAAACTAACAATTGCAGCAAGCTGAAGTGATATGTTGATGATATGGACTGAATGAATCACGTGTTTACTTGTGGTTTTAAGGATCCAACACATGGCTAAAAACAATAGAAAACAATAGAAACCTGCATATAGCTTGTTTGTCCATAGTTGTTTGGCAGCAAAGTAGTTTAAGCACTTCATTTTAAAACAAATATAGAGTAAAACTGTAGTTTGGGGATTGATTGCTTAACTAGTTGATTGTTAGCATGCATATTACTAGCAAATTGGCTGTTTATTAGTACTTTTAAAGCACATATTAATGTCTTATTCTGCAAAACTATATTTTAGATCCTTAATCCACTTCATACCTAAATTTGACAACTACATTATTAACTATTAATAGGATGCATATCGAGTCAAACGTCATATTTAATGAGAATTGGACCTTAAAATAAAGTGTGACCAAAATGGGTTACTTAAAATAAAATTAGCATTTACTGAAATTAAATAAAATATAAAATCTTGACTTACTGTGTGTGTCAAAAAAACACTTCTTATTTTCATTTAGTTTAACTTGTATCTCCTAAAATAACTAAAACTAGATTAAATAAACTGAAATGAAATAAAAAGTAATAAACATTTTGTACAATTTAATAGTTTTATAGTAACAAAATTAAAAAAACAACTGTCAAATGTAAATAAAAATACAATTATAATAGTATCTCAAAGATACAAAAATCACACTCACGTCAAAAGTGTGAAAGTTGGCAACCCTGAATTGGGCAAATGACTCGCGATTCACAGCGTTTTTGTCTTTTTATCTGGTCCGTTATAAAGAACCGACTCATGAGAGTCAACGTTTCCGTGAAACTGACACATAACGTTTTTCAGAGAAATTTCACAATCTTCATAAACTGAGCCCTGAATTGCACAAACATCCTTTAAAGAAGTCATTGGAATAAGTGAAAACAGTGACTCTTATAGTCTTATTGTTTGAATGGGATATGTTTGAGCTAACTCTAAAATCAGACATGTCGGTTTGGATCAGATATTGATTATAAGCCCATGCTGACTTTGGACAATAATCATCAGGTGGACACAGACTGTAGAATTGCACCATTCATCTTTACAATAACAGCCCACTTAGGGCTCTCTCACACAACAGGTTGTCATTTGCTGATCAATAGAAGTCCTGCTGTGCAATTTTGCTTCTCATGTTTCACAACGGACAGGGCACCAGCCGCTTGAAATAGACTGTGTGTGTGTGTGAGTGTGTACAAAATATAGAAACAAAAGCTATAATTTACAGGTTGGAAGTCCATAAGATTTGATGTGCCGTGGATGACAATTATGAACTAAAAGAAAAGTGACTAGAGCTTGGTGCTTGCTCTTTATTGTCTGAATTATGTGCATCAAGTGTTAAGAATGAGTTTGTGTTTTATAGTTACAGCACATAGTGTACAGTGCTGGTTGGTTATAGATTACATGTAATCTGGATTATGAAGTAATGAAGTACTTGTAATTAGATTATATTACATTTTAGAATAGTCCTAATCAGACTGCAGTATTGGTTAAAGCCAGGATTACATATTTTTAACACAATAGCAATAAATTATTCTTTTGGTATTTTTATCATACAAGATTATTAAAGTCAATGTGATAAACAATTTGGGTCAAACGTAATCTAAAAGCAATCAAAAAGCGCACTGTATTATATGCCCTTAAATGTGTAATGTAATTTTTTGTCATGTAATTTTGAATCCGTAACATCTTCAGTTTGGGAAGGCTTTCTGGCTGCAGTGATGTAAAGACTTGCTTTATCATATTTAATCCACTACCACACTGACTTCTTTCAAGAACATTGTTTGAAATGGTAGAGTGAATTACAAGATAAATATATGCACTAGAAGAGGTGTACAAAAAGAAAAAAAAGTTTTGACTCTGAGGAAAAGTCAAAAGCACCATAAAAGTAGTTTATATGACTAGTGCGATGTATTCCATGTCTCTGATGAAAGTAAAGGTTTTAGTATTTTGGAAATCTCGCCCTCTGGCACAGCTTTCAGATCTCAGTTCACACTTGTCCACATTCAAACTTGAGCAGGGAACGTTATATATATACGCCAATATTATTAGCATTCATGATTCAACATTCAGAAAATGTCACGTTAGCTAACGTGTTTTTTTAGGTTATGATTTGGCATATTATTAGATTGTGATTTGGCAGCTAACATTACATTTTCACCTTCACACATCTCTGTTCTCTCGCCTCTGATCATCTGAAAAGAGATTGCATGTATAGTTATTCAGAGCCTGACTGACACGCATCCTCAAACAGAGAACATATTGGTAATAATGTGGATTGCAAGAGTGTGAAGGACAAATATTGAGTCAAAGACACCCTTTATTCAATAATAGCAGCACATTCGTTTTTTGATTTTTGTTTTTCTTTATTTGATCATACAGAGTCTTGATGTTAAGCTTTTGCTTTGGAAGAAGTGTTTAAAATGTGCAGAAATGTGCATGTTTTCGTCCCTTTAGTGCGCAGTTAATCATTATAGCCCTACAAAAATGTTTTTATTTTGATGCTTGATTTTTAACAGCTGCTTGTAGAGCTACTTTTATTTGAAAGTGTAAATATGAATTAATCTTAAAAATATATGCCAGGGTTTATTTTTTTTTTTTAACCAGAGTACAGTCTTACTCATGTTATGGTATTAACATGACCACAACGGAAATACAAGTTTATTTTAACAGCTAACTCTAATGAACTGAAATGCAGATTTTACATATGCATCATTTGAAGTCTAATAGCCGTTAGCAGTTGTATAAATATAGATACTAAACATGATCTTTATTATTTGTGCAATAATAAATAAAGGAATAAATTACCCATGCATCAGGAACTAAAGTTAAGAAAGCAGCGTCCCTCATTAATATGCGTCCTAGTCTGGTGGAAGGGAGAGGAGAGACTTGTTTAATTGAAATAATGAATTGTCTCGCTGTGTTTTGGTTTGATCAGACGGTGGCTTGGCTGGTTTTTTATCAGACTATTCCTTCCCTAATCCAGCTCAGGCACTAATGTTGAACAATGCTCCAATAAGATATAGAAAGTCTCATTTTGCCCGCTGTCATGTTGATTTATTCTCATGTCTGTAGTCATGATACATCGCCTTCCCTGCCTCCACAAAAACTGACTGCATATGGTTGCATCTGTCAGAAAGCCTTTGAGTTTTTCGGGTACAAAATATCAGCCCACAGATTCTGCTATTCCCGACTGAGGCTGAAAAACATCAGGCTATCACCGACAAACACACCGATGAAAGAAAAGCCGTGTCAATGTCATGCAATGATGCGTTTCAACATTTAGCTGAGTTTGTTTGAGTCCAAAAATGTGGTTGTGATTTTACCTCTTATTTGAGATCATCATTAATTCAAAACACTAGCACATGCATAAATCTGTTAGATGTTGAAATTATGTTTTTTCCTCCTTTTGTTTGAATTTCGTTCAGAGGCCTTTTCTCATGCAATTTAATCAGTGGATTAACAGATGGTGTTGCAACCTGTAGAATAGTTTATGTATGTATGCATCTGTCTGTATGTCATTTCAGGAAACGTCTCTGAGTGTCATCTTATGTAAATGCATTCATTCGGACTCTCTAGGCAGTGCCAAGTTGTATGATATATAAAATAAAAGCAAATGCTTATGCAATTTATATGACGCCTGTGACTGGCCCATGAATTTGAATAATATTAGCATTCAAAAGATTTTTTATATTTATTATAATCATCACAAGTTTGTCAGATGTTTTCCCAACTTTGCTGCAATAAAAATCATTATGCCTTAAGCGTGCATAATGTACGTTGCATTTAATTCTTGTGCTGTGCTGAAAATCCTGGTTTAAACAGTCTAGCCTTTTACAAATTGCTTGCAAATCTTTCGTTATATTATATTATAAACAAACATTGGATTCAATCTTCGTCAACTTGTTTTCTTTCAATTATCACAGGTTTAATATTTCTGTTTGGTGTGAATTAGTCATAGGCCTGAGTTTGGGGATAACACATTACAAGTTACGTAATCAGATAACTTTTTAATGCATTACTTTTCAATTTATATGAAAATATCTGAAATTACTTTTTCAAACAAGTAAAGCCAGTTACTTTGGTTTTTGTTTTAACTTTGGCAGGACACCACAGGTGTACCATAACACGGTTTAGTCCAATGTAATGACATCAACTAGCATTTTTATAGTCAAAATGACCATAGTGCAACATGAGGGATAAAAACTACAGAATGCAGATACTGTAAATGCAATTTATGAAGAGTGCATGTTGTAAAAACAACAGAGAGAGTATGGTAACAGACAAGACCTGGATCAGCGAGCTGTAGTTAGTGAAAGTGAATAATTACTTTTGAACAGCAGATGGGATGTGATTATATCTGATGAAGTGCAGCTGTTTATGGGTAGCCTGTGAAACCTGATGGTTATTTGATGGAAATTGAGACGTTTGTGTCTGGTGGTCACTGTTTCTGATGCTGACTTGATGGATATTGCCGTGTTGGATGTTTGCTTTCTAAATAAAATACACTGTACACCTGTAATAAACCACATCTGGCAAAGCTTTGATGGTGAATTGGACAGAAATCCCTTCTTTATTGCCCTTAGCTCTGCAGGTCCTGCTTTCTGCGGGGAGAGACTGTCTCATAGCGGGAGACACCTGTTCCAGTGATGAGACGTGCAGCCCGCGTCTGCGGACCCTGCGTCAGTGTGTGGCCGGTAACGGCAGCATGAAGCTCGGCCCCGGAGCCCGCAGTCAGTGTGCAAACGCCGTCTCTGCGCTGCTGTCCAGTCCTCTGCACGGCTGCCAATGCAAACGAGGCATGAAGAGAGAGAAAAACTGCCTCAGCATATACTGGAGTCTCCACCAGTCCGGGATGCATGGCGAGTAACATGATAGTATTTTACTTTATCTCTAAATACCAAGAAATGCACAGAACTATGTATATATATATATATATGCATGCATGTGCGTAGAGAATTTTTCAAAACTGAGATTTATACATCATCTGATAAATAGGCTTTACATTATCTGAGATACAACTATTTGAAAATCTGGAATCTGAGGATGCGAAGAAATCAAAATATTGAAAAAAATCATCTTTAAAGTTGTCCAAATGAAGTTCTTAGCAATGCATATTACTAATCAGAAATTAAGTTTTGATATATTAACATTAGGAGATTTACTAAATATCTTCATGGAACATGATCTTTACTTAATGTCATATAAAATCGTTATACTATGGGGATTTTGAATGCTTGAATCTGATTGGCTGATGAACGGTCTGAGGTGTGCAATAATTTTTTGGGAAATGCACGGCGAACGTAGTTCCAGGCAGCTCTCCTGACCGCATTAGTTTCGTATCACTTCGCATAGTAAAACTGTAATGATGGAAATCACAGGACTAACAAAAACAAGAACATGACAGACAATTTTCCAAAATTAAATGAGAACTTGTAATTAGATTATATTGCACTTTAAAATACTCATAATCAGACTGTGACCCCTTGAGATATACTGCACTTGAGATATATGATTTAAGGTTGTGTGTTCTTGCAGGGCTTAACCTGGTAGAGAACTATCCGTATGAAGCGATCGAGAAAGGCTATGACTTTGTGCGTCTGGCCTCCATCACTGCAGGTAAGATGATCATACAATAGGGCGACCTACGACCTTTCAAAACAAGGATAAATGTATATTACAAAGATTTAATCAAATGCTTTTTATCTTGTAGAAGTGAAGTGAAGGAAAACTCTTATTATACTGCATGTAATTCCAATCAATGTGTCTTTATTTGTATTTTGACTGACTAGACACTAAAATGGAGCTCAGGACTTAGAAATAGACTTATTTAACTAAGTTGAAATAAAAAGGCACACACAGGGACCCTAGTACAATAATCTTTACTTTAAATGTCATGGTGCCCCGACATCATATTAGCATTGCAAATCTGTATTAGCAGTGTAAACGTAAAGTAGTGTAGCTCTGAAACTTGTTCTCACTGTCATCTCCTTTAGTTCTACTCTTGTTTTTGTTTCGGCTGTCCGATGGAAATTAGTCATAGATGCTCGGTTTGTCTGGACTGGATCTTTCATCAGCTCTGTGAGAATCAACAAAGCTGTTAGGTGAATGATTTGGACAGACGTTTCTTGGCTCTGCTGTGATTATTAATCGCAATGAAATCGAGAAAGAGAGATTTCAAGAGTCTGAGTGAGCTGCTTCTTTTCATTTTCCTCAGGTTTTACTGACCTCAGCCTGAGTTATTTACTGTGCTTCTGCATTACCGTCACGATGCCGGCTGTTCAGTCGGATGATGTCGATCGGAATGCTAAAATGATCTCTTGGAAAGACGTTTCAGCAGCATTCCGTTTAATTTGTTCCATCTCATTTTCATTCCTGACTTCCTTTCACATCATGAGGCATTTCCTTTGGTCGTAATGATTTGTGACTCAAACTAGTCTGCCCATGTGAGTTATCTGAACCTCGGGTCATGTTACTCTTTACCTTTCAACAACACATGCAAAGATGGCCCAATGCATTCATCCAACAGGACATCTATGAATCCAGTAATCCCAAAAATAATGATTCCATGCAATTACAACAAAGCGGATGTTCTGCTAACACTTTATTTTAGGGTCTCTTAACTAGTTGCTTATAAGCATGCTTAATAATATAATATTAGCCATTTATTAGTACTAATTAAGCACATATTAATGCCTTGTTCTACATCCCTAATCATACCCAATACCTAAACATAACAACTACATTCCTAACTATTAATAAGTAACAAATTAGGAATTTATAATAGTAATTAATAGTAAATATGTGTTCCCTATTCTAAAGTGTTACCGATGTTTTAAAGCCATGCAAAAACGTGAAAAAAGATTTTGAAATACAAAAATCATACTTTCTGTATTTTTCTGTCTTTAAATATTAGATTATAATATAGTACAATAAATGATATAATAGCAGCTGAAATGTGTTTAGATTGAAATACTGAAGCTAAAATAAGTTCAAATTTAAACAAAAATTTCAAAATCAAATAAACACAATTACCCAAATTAATGCTTAATTATTTGTATTATTAACATTAAATAAAAAAAGGAAAATATAAAAATAAAAGCTAATTAAAAAAATACGAATAAATAGTTTAAAGCGATTTAAAAACAAGAAAAAAGATTTTGAGATACAAGATCATACTTACATTTCTGTCTTTAAATATTAAATTTAATATAATATATTACAATAAATTATATAAAAGCAAATAAATGAAATGTGTTTAGATTGAAACACTTTAAATTACTAAAACTAAACTAAAATAATACATTTAAACAAAAATTTCAAAATCAAAAACAAAAATTACTCAAAAAAGCTACATTATTGTTATTATTAACATTAAATAAAAAAGGAAAATAAAAAAATAAAAGCTAAAAAAAATTTAATAAATACCATAATAGTAATATATACATGATACTAAAATAACACTGGCCTAATATCAAAGGCAAATCTTTAAAAGTCACATAAAAAGTTTAAAAGTTTATTCTCTAAATCTTTAACGATCCATGTTTTGGTTATTCACAAAACCCCAAAATCAAAACACTTATCAGAAAAACCATAATGTAAGATGAATAACTTTTACTCTCCAAAGAGCAATTTATAAACACAAGAACCTGGTTCAGCCAAAACTGGTCTTGATAAGAAGATCATAAGGAGCTGCAAAAAACCCATTGAAGTCTGATGTTTTGATGTGTCCAACTCAGATCTGTTTAGTTGTTTGAAGTCTGAACAGCAAAAAGCATCGCAGAGATCAGTCCATATTCTTCACTTCACATTTAAATGTAAAGTTTCTCACCTTTTTGATGCTTTTTACATTTGCTTCTCTCAATCGTCAGTCCTTATGAATTAACAACAGCACTCATCTCTGTGCCGCCGTATGATGATGAACTTAAATTTGTGTCACAATGTGTGTGAGAAAATGTGCAGCTCCTCATCCTTTTGATATGTGTTGTGCTTTACTGTTAATTTACTCACCCATCCAAGATGTAGGCGATGTTTGTTCTTCACTAGAACAGTAAACATGATTTTTAGCTGAAACCGTGATAATTGATCATTCGTAAAATGCCTGTAGTCAGCAGCCGCCTGTTTTTGAGAATAAAAAAAAACATATAAAGAAACACAATTAATCCCTGTGGCTCCTGATGATATATCAAGGTCTTATGAAGTGAAAAAATAGGTCTGTGCAAGAAACTGGATATCTGAACATATCTAAAATAAAAAGATTTAATTAAAACGAGGCTATGAGGGATCGACGTGTGTGTGTGTGTTCAGTAGTTGTACTGTTGATTAACAACATATCGCTTGGTGATAAAACGTCTTTCTAGGAAAAAGAAACGTCAGTAGACAAAAACTCCTTGAGAGTTGTCAAAGTTGTGATCTAGGACTGCAGTTATACATCTGGGCGATATGAGCAAAATCTTATTTTATGGAATGAAAGTATATTGCATAATGATTAAAAAAATAAATAAATTAAAATAATATAAAAAATAAAAAAATAAAAAACATAGAAGCCAATCACACAGACAATAGAACATAAAATACGAATTAAGTTTTCCAGCTACAGTAGTCAGAAATAGGCATGTTATAGAAATTAAATAATTAAATGTACTTAAACACCACACAGGCTTCACTGTATGAATTGAATATGAATTGATTCTTATTAAAGATACAAAAGTGATTCAGTCAAGAGTGAAACAGCGAGTGATTTTCTCTTTGCCTTCTGTTATTCATTAATGTCACAGACTGCAGCAGGTAAATTAGGCTGCTGTCACTTTAAGACCGACTGAAACGGATTCAATATACTGCTTTCCACCCAGATGTTTATATTCATTGATCTCTTAACTGACTGTGTTTATGTGAATACTCCACATGAATTGACCATTAACACAATAAGATGCAAAAGTGATCTGAACTCAGGATCGTGAAGAAAGCATTGAGCATTGAATTCTTTTTGACTGCTTATTGTGCTTAGTAAGTCCATTTAACATCACGCAATCAAGCACGCTTCTTTAACATCATTCGTCTGGCTGACTACGTCTTGAATTCATTTTCTAAAAATCCTGTCATACGTGCACAAACTGATAGTCACCACTTATAAACTACTACTAAATATTGTAAAAACGTATATGACGAATATAAACGAAAATGGCTGTACAAAAACTGTCATTACAAGCTTGGTTCATCCAGTGAGGCTGACACTAACTGGATATCGACTGAGCAGATTTGATCACTTCAGTCGGTCTGAATGACTGTATTATAATTCTCCACAGATTCTGAACTCGGTTTGACAACAGTGAACCGCTGCCTGGACGCAGCCAAAGCTTGCAACGTCGACGATGTGTGCCAGAAACTGCGCACCGAGTACGTGTCAACATGCATTAAGCCCTCCACCAAGTCGGGTTTGTGTAACCGATCGAGGTGCAACAAAGCCTTGCGGCGGTTCTTCGACCGTGTGCCTCCGGAGTACACCCACGAGCTGCTGTTCTGCCCTTGCAGCGACATGGCCTGCTCAGAGAGACGACGACAGACCATCGTGCCCAGCTGCTCCTATGAGGGAGAAGATAAACCCAGCTGTCTTTCCCAGATGAGGATCTGTAAGGCTGACTATGTTTGCAGGTAAGTTTCAGAGACTCGGACAGCCATGTATCTCGTGGGCGTTGGATTAAACAACTCACCTTGCATTCACTCTTTTCTCTGAGTGAAGAAAGCCTTGACTTTTCTATAGCTGTCTGGAGAAAAGAGAGCGTGCACGTATTACTGCCGATAAGAAAAGAGCTTTTCTTCACACTCCTCGTAATCCTTGTCTGTATAAATGGGCATTGGACAGACAAATTAAAGCTGTGAGACCCTGAAATGTTTCAGAAGTCTGAATGGTCCAGATAAAACTTCACGATTGTGCATTAAATATTGAGCAGCGCAGGTTAGATGAAGTCGAATCCAGCCCTCATTTGTGACCCTGGACTACAAAACCTGTCAAATTGACATTTATACATAACCTGAAAGCTGAATATATATATATATATATATATATATATATATATATATAAGCTTTCCACTGATGTATGTTTTATTTGGATCGGATAACATGTGGCCGGAAATCTGGAATCTGAGGGTGCCATAAAATCTAAATACTGAAAAAAATCATCTTTAAAGTTGTCCAAAATTAATTCTTAGTAATGCATATTACTAATTAAAAATTAAGGTTTGATATATTTACGGTAGGAAATTTACTAAATATCTTCACGGAACATGATCTTTAGTTAATATCCTAATGATTTGTGGCATAAAAGAAAAATCGATAATTTTGACCCATATCGTGTTTTTTTTATTCCTACAAATACACCCCAGAGACTTAAGACTGGTTTCGTGGTCCAGGGTCACATATGATGACAAGTAATATTCTGTATCCTCAGACAGAGAGTCACATGCATCGCTAATTCAGTCTATGGCTATAAATAACCAAGAGAAAGCCATCTGTTGATGATTAATTGGTAATAGAGATGGGAGCAAATCAGTTCTGCTATGAAAAATAATATTTGCTTGCATTTGTAGCATTTTTGACTTCCAGTGGGTGATTAACGGACTCAGTGGCATTAAGAAAATAGCAGGCTATGATTATGATGATGACTATATATCAAAGACGTTGTCAGGATGTTGGCATTTAAATCAGACATGGTCTATTCTAGCAGTATCACAGACAATAGGGGAAACAGTGCTAGAACTGCATAATGGACTCTGATTAAACAATCAAAATGTAAAGTGACTCTAAAAGTGAGTGTAAATGATTTCTTTATTGTTAATAATAACTCTTTCCCTGCCAGCGTTTTTTTTAGTTGCAGTCACTTCCAGCATTTTTCAGAATTTTCACAAACTTTCATAATTTGTTGTATAAATATCTGAACATGCAAAATGTTAAAAGAAAGACAAACAAAAACAAACTTCAGGCACAATTTCTATCAACACTTGAATGTGGGTGGGTTTCATAAAAAGCAACAAAAAGCTGAGAAAATCAAGAGGATCGACATTTCATTCGTAATGTTTGATGATCATTTTATTTTTAGTGCTGTCAAATGATTAATCACGATTAATCGCATAATAAAAGTTTTTGTTTAAATAATGTATGTGTGCATACTTATTATGTATACAGGTATATAAATACAAACACATGCATGTATATACTTAAGAAAAACAATTCTAAATGTGTTCTTTACATACTGATTTTAATACCAATAAAACTTCATCTTTGTTTCCAAATGCAATGACTTCAGTTTTTTCCTTGTTTAACTGAAGAAAGATCTGGCACATCTTACTATTAATTTCATCAATGCATGTGCAGAGGGAGTCAATGGGGCTGTAGTCATTTGGAGATAAGGCTAGGTAAATCTGGGTATCATCAGCATAGCTGTGGTAGGCAATTTGGGTCTTTCTCATTATTTGACTTCGTGGAAGCATATACAAGCTAAACAAGAGCGGTGCAAGAATCGAGCCTTGTGGGACTCCACATGTCATGGATGTCCACTTAGACTTTTGCTCTCCTAGACTCAAGTAATATCCTCTCCCTTCTAAGTATGACCTGAACCATTTAGGGGATGGAGAGCCTCTCTTTGCCATGTTGCCATCAAAAAAAAAAAAAAAAACACATGATAGGTAAAAATTTATAGCCTGCATGCTCTGTAAGTCGTTTTGGATAAAAGCGTCTGCTAAATGCATACATTTAATTTAATTTAATTTAATTTAAACTCTTTTAACTTGACACAGTGTCTTAAAAATGTGGCACTCATGTATGAGAAGCTTAAAAAGACATGAGTGTATCGGTCATACATGTCTGTCTTGTGCGTTTACATATAAAATCAATGGAAATGTAGCATATTGTGAACGGCCCCTTAGACGCCGGTGATCGTTCTTCATGATTTTGTCAGTATGGCCGACAGACTTATTAGGAGACTTCAGTCTGCTTGGCTGCTTTCCATGCATATATACAGCTGTGCTTCTTCTGCAGGTCCCGTTTGGCCCAGTTTCAGTACGACTGCCAGCCAGAAGAGCAGTCTGCCACCGGCTGCAAACAGAGAAACTACGCCGCATGTCTTATTGCTTACACTGGACTGATAGGTGAGTGATTTAAAGCTGTTTTAGACAATAGCAAACTGGAAAAGGAATTGCATGCATGATTGTGGCACCCATTAAAACTGGAGTGAGGCTGATGCAATTGGTTTGAAGAGTCATACCTTGATTATTCTCTTACTCAAAGAAACACTGGGACACCTGTGATGAGAGACTATAAAACTACCCAGACAGTTTTAAAGTCATGGAGAGATTGATTTCACTTCCCAATAAAATAGATTGAAAGCAATAATTTTTAATGAGGCTTTCTGTTACATAGAGCCTTTTTTTGTTTGTTTATTTCTGCTTCATGCTCATTTGCTATATATTGAGCAAAGATAATCCTTTTTAAATAAATCTCTTTTTAAACAAAACGTTCAATTCAACTGATAGTATACTTCTGACAGGAAGTTTGATTTTCTGAATACACATACTTGTCTTATATTAAATCTATATGTTTATACACTGGCTGCCAAATGTTTGAAATTAAGATTTTTAAGAATTAAGACGTCTCTTTTGCTCACCAAGGCTGCATTTATGTAATTTTGTGAAATATTTTTACAATGTAAAATAACTGTTTGCTATTTTTACGTATTAGAAATGTAATTTATTTCTGTGATGCAAAGCTAAATTAAAATGTAATTAATTAATTAAATTAGCAGCATTACTTCAGTCTTCGGTGTCACATGATCTCTCAGAAATCAAAGAAAATTATTATAATTTTTTTATTCATAATTACCCTTATTTATTTATTATTATCATTAATTATTTAGCAGCACATTTATTTTCAACAATGCTAGTGATCAGAAATATGTCTTGAGCAGCAAATCAGCATATTATAATATGATTTCAAATTTTTATGATTCAAATGATTTCTGAAGATCATGTGACACTGAAGACTAGAGTAAAGATGCTGAAAATACAGTTACTAATAAATTACACTTTAACAGAGATTCACACAGAAAACACTTATATTAAATTTTAATAATATTTCACAATATTACAGTTTTTACTGTATTTTTGATCGAATACATGCAGCCTTGAGCTGAAGAGACAACTTTCAGTTATTTTTTTAATTCTAAAATATAAGTTTTTGCTATCAGTGTACTCACAGTATATACTGTGTGTCTGTATGTATATATATATATATATATATATATATATATATATATATATATATATATATATATATACATATATATATATATATACATATATACATATACATATATACTGTGTATGTGTGTGTGTGTGTATATATATATATATATATATATATATATATATATATATATATATAAAATAGATTTCTTAATATATAATCATGATTAAGAATTCATTACTTCTCTATAAATAGGGAGAATATTTATAGGTCTTCATAAGTCAAGTCTATATTTAGATTTAGATTGTTGAAATCCATATATCTGTTATGCAGTATTTCAGTGCTATTCTGTGCATTGAACAGATTATGGGAAATTAGAAATGTCTGAATGCATTTTTTATATCACAGGAAGCCCGATTACACCAAACTATGTGGACAACTCCACATCCAACGTGTCTCCCTGGTGCTTGTGTTCAGCAAGCGGGAATCTGAAAGATCAGTGCACCGAGTTCCTGGAATATTTCACCAACAACGTCTGTCTCAGTGAGTCAAAGCTCCTGTACTGTACCTTATCTGTGTCAGCCGTCATGTATGAGTCTCGATGTGATATGTGGTCTGGCAGGAGGACTCTCTGGTTACTGTTAGTCAACATTGTAATGTCATTATAAAACTATCATTATCGGTATCGGCATATATTATTCAGAATAATCGGCTATCGTTATCGGCTGAGAGATTTGGTATGGATGCATCTCTATTTATCATAGTCAGATGTTTCTGAACCTTAAATTCAGGAATGAATCTTAAACACTGTATGCATTTAAACAACGTGTACAGATTTACAAATGAAGGCCACAGGAGACGTTTTCTATACAGGCAATGCTGACATATATATAATTACTTTTAGCCACCCATAAACACTTTTATAATTCTTTAAAGTTTGTATTAAAGTTGAATGTCCTTCACAGCAGCACAGAACAGTATGAAGTCTCCTCTAGCTATTCACTGCACCATTAGTCATACTGTACATTCTCTGTATGTCACATCAACCTAGCGTTCACCGCCGCTGCGCAGAAGACCAAACAGTCTCTCAAACGACAGGAGATTTCAGAAATCAGCTCATCTGTCTCTCGTTGCTTGCGTTCTGATTCTCCACTTAAGCAGAACCAGGACATACTGTTAGAAAAGCATTTGAAGAGTGTCACACTTTAGGATTGTCTGCCTTTGGTTTGAATTGGGATATATTTAATAACAAGGTTTGTCTATGTATGACTATGATAAGAACTGTACAATTATAATAATTCTTTTAAAAAAATAATAAAGTTTGCTTAACCTTTAAAACTAACCTTGAAATGTATGATGACAGAATAAATGGCTGTTTTTCAACTATGTGCACTTTTTTTTATCCCAGGCGTTGATTTATATTTAAAAATAAAAGATTTCCAAACTAAGCTTATCGAAGCTAAAAGATTTCCTAAGAACATACTTTCTTTTTCTGTTATCAAGATCACATGCTTTCATTTTAGTTTTTCAAACATTTTATATCTTAAAAATCCTTGCTAAAATAGTAATTTGTTATTTATATAATTACATAATTTTTTTTTTAATTTGCAAATGATTTTTTATTAAATGGTTCATATAATTTAAAATAATATAAAAAAATGTTTTATTTGTTGCTGTGATCAAAGCTGAATTTTCAGCATAATTTCAGCATCAGAGTCACATGATCTTCAGAAATCATTCTACTATGATAATTTACTGCTCAAGAAACATTTCTGATTATTATCAATGTTGAACACAGTTGTGCCGCTTAATATTTTTGTTGAAACTGAGATTAGATTTCAAGATTTTTGATACACAGAAAGTTCAAAGGAACAATAATTATTTAAACAAAAAAATATTTTGTCAATTTTAATGAAAAAAGTATCATTTTAATAAAAAAAATCTTACTTTTGAATGGTACAGCAGTTAAAATATTTTATAGATTTCACCATTTTACTTTTTCAAAAATTGTATTCACTATTACATATTTATTGTCTGTTCTATTCCAAATTACATAAAAAGGATTAACTACAACATAAACTACCTAGAATCCATAAAATGCTTCTCTGTAAAGAAAAAAAAAGTTTATGTTTCATTCCCACCACCATAATTTTTTACCACTGACTGAAATATGATTTGAGATGTTGCAAAGATATATTTTTGTTTCAAATAAAATTTACAAAAATGACAATAAATTCAGCTTTGTTTTTTTATACTTCACTGTGCCTATATAGAAGAAACACCCATGAACAGTCTGTATTTAGATCTTCTACTGACGTTTACCATCTGACGTCAAGTAGGCTGCAGACGTTTGAAAATGTAGAGAGCTATCTGAAGTGCAAAGCTTATTCTGAGCCACAAGCATACATGAATCTCTGATGGATATCCAGCCCCCTCTCAGTCACTCTCCTCCAGTCCTGTTCCTGAAGGTCCTTATGTATTATATATATATAACGATTTATCATTACTGCAGACTCTGTGGCAATATTCAGCTTGGTCCTGTTCAAACAGAGATCTCTTACATGAAGTAACTCCTCAGACAGCCGAGTGGCAGCTCTCGGAGAGAGCGATGTGAGCGGATGAGAGTGATGTTTGGTCAAGCCACTCATCTGTGTGTTAATGAGAGGATGTGGAGAGGCAGGTGCAGAAGCACGGCCTGAGCAGAATACTGAGCGCCGCTTAGACCAGAATTCAAATAAGCGTCCGATAACACCAGCAGTTGCAAATGAAAATGTTGTCACAAAGTCAAATCACCTTAATTTATATACCGCTTTAAATAAAATACATTGCGTCAAAGCAACTGAACATTAATTAGGAAAACAGCATGTCAATAAAGCATACGTAAAGCATGAAGAGTAGCGGTCCTAGTACTGAGCCTTGAGGTACTCCATACTGCACTTGTGATTGATATGATACCTCTTCATTCACTGCTACGAATTGATGGCGGTCATATAAGTACGATTTTAACCATACTAATGCACTTCCATTAATGCAAACAAAGTGTTCTAGTCTGTGCAAAAGAACGTTATTGTCAATAGTGTCGAACGCAGCTCTAAGATGTGGACGTCTTGTCTGTTTTATGAATAGAGAACGCTCTCCTGACGTTTGGGAATGGAATGGACTTGACGCCCACTCCCACCCGACTGCCACGGTTCATCCCTGTGACAGACCGAGGGCCACGGAGGACCACTGTGTTTGTGACCATGGAGACAGAACAGAACGCTCTGAGCCCAGCCAAACCTACGCAGGTGAGGGTTAGAGATGGGGAGCAGTTCAGTGATGGGTTTATAACTGCCTTGATTGTAGTGTGACTCTGAAGGAACCGGCTTTACAAAATATAGAGCCATTTCATCTGTGCTGCTGAGAGATTGCAAAATTGGGGCGATTTTTCTAGAGTATGAAACTCTGTATGAAACTGCAAATAGGGAGTCTCTTGGAGTAAATCCAGGGCTGTGTGATTAATAAAACTGAAATGGAATAAAAAGAGTGAATGGAATGTTTCAGAGTGAAGTGCATCACGGTGTTCTTTTAGTTTCGGGGGTAAAGAATACAAATAGTGGGAGTTACGTAATCAGATTACTTTTTCTTGTATTGCATTACTTTTTAGTTTGCAACAAAATATCTGACTAACTTTTTCAAATAACACAAGTTACATTGTTTCGCATGTATTTCCTGACATCTCTCCTGTCCCTGCGTTCAGAGAGATTAGAAGTGAGGTACAGAAACACCTCTATCAGCCCAAGGCTTATCAATTTCAGTTTTGGTGTTGAATGGCCTTTACAGTTCCCAACTTTTTTTGTTATTAAAAAACAAAAATGCAAGCCCAGTCCAGGTGGCAAAAAAATAAAAATAACACAAAAGTAACAATGCATTTTTATGGAATAACACCATATTGTAATGCATTAAGTCAAAAAGTCTAGATTATTTATTTATTTTTTATTAATTTAAATTCAGTGGCAGAAACAAGCTTTCATAGATACTTTTAGTATAATCAAAAAGATGGCACTGGAAATCAATTCCAGGGGTTAAATATAATATTTTAATGGAAAAACAAAATATCCGACCCTGATGTGCACATGACCAAACTTCCACAAAACTTTAACTTTTTTTCTGGGGGAAATGCAAATGTAGTCTGGTTTGCAAATCCCATTCTAAACCAAACTGTCCATGCTTTCTCGTCTCGCTCCTCAGGACTCTGCGAAGGTGAGGCTTTGGTCTGACTCCACCGCATCCTTCGACACACAGCAGAACTCGGCTCGTGTGTTTGCTGCTACATCGCTGCCCGTCTGGATTTATGTGTTTCTCAGCTTCTTACTTCACTGTGATCAGTAAACAGACTCAAGACTTTCGGGACATCTATTCTGACATGCTCGTGATTTTGGACCAACGGGAATCTGTTCAGCTCCAGAGCTGTGGAAACTGTCCTCGCCGGCCTCATTTCTCTAACATTGAATTCATTGTGTTATCTCTGTTTCCGTGGAAGAACTAGTTAAACCTACAGAATCTGAAGGCACTTTTCCAGAAATGAATGTGGCTGGTCAAACACAAAGGCCAGCGGGAAACCTACCTGTACATTTGTACATAGCGTCACACAGAGTCAATATGAAACTGTGCTGTTCATCGAGAGTTTCAGTCTAAAATCATATTTTTGTGGGGTGGGGAGCCGATTCAAAAGACTTAAAGTTTCTGAAAGCCAAATAACCTTCTAGCACTCCAAAATCAATTCCTGATTAAATGTGGAGAGAAGTTTTTATTTTATAGTTCCTCATGCATCAGTTCAACCGTTTGGAGATCCCCTTGAGGAAACGGCGATTTAATATCATTCTGTTCAACTTGACTGAAGAGAAGACGAAGGCTATTTCTGATCAATAATAGAGGGGTAATGCTTTGGGTGGAAGTAAACAGTCCTCTTCCCAGAGCTCATAATGTGCTATTGGGACATAAGCTACTTCATTTTAGGGATCTTGGAGACTCAACATTGTTGTGGCATAGCCACAGCTGATTCCTGGCTCAGTACTGTGTCTTTATGTATAATAGGATGTATTTATGAGGAGTCCCTGTGGTTTTGATCATGAATATGAAGGCTGGTGTTGTGGGAATGGGGTAAGGGAGGTGTTTCCCGCTCCAGACGCTGCTAAGAAAGCTCTTGTTGTTTCTCAAGGAAGGCTGGGAATCTCATTATGGAACATTCTTTGGTTCATCATATGGCACTAATAAAAGATGCTGGTTCATTTCAAGCCTGTTGCTGTTCCTTTGTGCCTCAGAAACTTTGAGCAAACTGGCACAAAAATATGGAAAAGTTAGTCAGGTGTGTGTGTGTGTCTTTGTCAAAAACATGCTTGGGGCCAAAAGTGTAGAGAACTGGTTATTCATAGAGAGAAGAGATGCTATAGAGATTCCTCGTCCGACACAGAGATGGTTTATGGCCAGGTAAATCAAGTGAACTGTGGCAGGGGGATTATTTGGATCTCAGGAAGGGAAGAACATTTTGTCAAAACTTGACCGTGCTAAAGCCATTAATTCACTAAGATATATATATATTAATGGCTTTAGCACGGTCAAGGTATTTTTTGTTTTTTTTGGAGAACTCTATTAAATATATATGTTTTTTTTTTTGTATCGGACTACAAATAATGTTAAAGCCTATATCTGATGTAAGATAATAACAAAATTGATAATAATAAAGTTATATAATATATAATTTTAAGTGTTAAGGTAAAAAAAATAACAAAATGAAATACATAATTAAATTAAAACGAAAATGTGTGTGTGTGTGTGTGTGTAAAAATGTAATAAAATGAAATTTAAAGATTATTTTATATTTATAATTCCTAATATATGTTAAATATGTGGCACTGGAACACAAAACCAGTCATAAGGTTAATTTTTTTGAAATTTAGATTTTTATATCATCTGAAAGCTGAATGAATCATCTCTCCATTGACAATATTTGAATGAGATACAACTATCTGGAATCTGAAAGTGCAAAAAAAAATCTAAATTTTGAGAAAATCATCTTTAAAGTTGTCCAAAATTAAGTTCTTAGCAATGCATATTACTAATGAAAAATTAAGTTTTCATATATTTATGGTTGTAAATTGATAAAATATTTTCATGGAACATGATCTTTATTTAATATCCTAATGATTTTTGGCATAAAAGAAAAATCAATAATTTTGACCCATACAATGTATTTTTGGCTACTGCAACAAATACACCCCAGAGACTGCGTTTGTGCTACAGAGTTACAGAATAACATTTACTCTTTAATTAATAGATCTAATAAATACATAGATATATAATTAGATATAAAATAAACTGTGTTATTAGCATAATGTGCATAATTTAAAAATAAATGTGTTTGAAATGAATGCTGGTGATGCAATCTGTCAACGAGGATGACAAGCTACAAGCCACATTACAGTTTTGTTGTATTTGATTCATATAATGTTTCATATCATTTATTCACAGATTGCATTTATTTATATATTTATTTTCACTTGGCTGTGTACAACTGTATACGCATATTTCTGAAGAGTCTTAAAGAGGCAAACCATTTATATTTCTATAGCTATTACAATGTCAGTTCATGTCTTGTTGGTCGGTCTTCATACACAGGGCTGAGTGATGTTCTGAAGATGATTTTGAGTGTCAAAACTCAGTCAGCCGCTTTCATCATGGTCTGTTACACAATTACGCAGGATATCACGATCCTCAGACACACATGGAGAAATCCTGCAGCCCGTCTTGGCCCTGTGCCCAGTTATAATGCAGCCTTTCCATTCCAATCCTATTTAACACGTTTATCGATTAGATCCCAGACACAGATCTGGATTTATTAAATAAAAACGCCCATATTCAAGCAAGAATTATGGTGTTTTTTTTCTTTTAATTTCATTTTTCCTCAGCTCATGTTCCAGTTCATTACAATTTAGTCCTCATTCGTAAATGTGTTCACTCGTTCATTCATATTTTTAGCCTGCAAAAAGCACAAATATTTATATTATTCATCACGAGAAGTCATTTAAACTAATTGTGCACCATTCAAATGTTCTATGCGGTACAGGTACATACAGGTTTCGAAGGCTCACGTTTAATTCATTTGCTTTAGCTGACATTTGGAAACCTGCTTCAGCAAGCACATCATCCCATTTTGGACCAGTCGCAAAATATTTACACTAAGCCCATATAATCATGGTGCTGGGGGAAAATCAATTAAATCTATTTGCCGAGGTGTGTTAAAAGGAGTTCATTTAAAAAAAAAAAAAGCCAAAGGCCTCATCCTGAAAGGGCAGAGTGCTATAATACAGCCTTTCCAGCCCTCATCTGTCCATTTTCAATCCCAGACCGCTCATTGATCCACATCATCACACAGCAATCCATCGTAATACACCACCGACGTCTCCATCACAGGTAATTGTTGGATGCATTTATCTGAATATGTGCTGGAATGAAGTATTCTAGAGAGATCTGGGATGCTGTTTTTCATTCTGAATAAACTCTGTCACTGTGACTTCGTGTGTGTGTGTGTGAGTGTGTGGGTTCAGTTCGGGAACTACAGCAAAGAGCCTAATGTCATTTCACAGCTTTTTAAATGAGCTTCTATAACTTTCCATGTGTGTGAAATACAGCTCTGCATATTTAAACATGCATGCTGCAATTTGTTTCCTTTCCGCTCTGCTTTAAATAGAATTGGGCTCGGTGATAAAAAAGAAGGTGACAGGTTGTGTCGCTGACATTTATGACTCTTAAAAACCATGTAAATCCCAGTACCCTTTACCGTTTAAATCCATCTTTTATTTCCCAGAGTGCAGTGTGGGTGCATGCGGCGTGCCTGCACCTGTTTCATTCATCTCACAATGAGGATGTCAAGACGCTCAGGTGTCCGACCTTCCGTCATCTCCTGCCTAAATTATGGTCTGTAACCATTTCATCACGGTAGACATGCAAGGCTGTAATGTGTCAACACACCGAGGAGCGATCGGCTCCAGGAGCTCTCATCAGATCCCGCTGAGTATCTGAGAAAGTGTGGTTATGTGAGGCAAACTTGGATAGTAGCGACTAGGGACATAAATTTTACGGTTGAGCCCCTTTCCATTGTGTCCTGTGAGTAGAATATACCATATGAACTTCAGTGGACCTCCTCCATCATGAGGCCCGGGACAAAAGGCCTCATATTTCACCCTGAAAAGTAGAAGCCAGCTGTGAAAAAAAAGTCTTTACAGGGTCATGAGTAAAAAATGTCTACCATTAAAACACGTTTAAACTGCAAAACGTACAAGTTTTGTTGCTTTTAACTCTTTCTCATTTCAAAAAGAGCGTTTATTGCACTGAGCTCCAAGAAAGGCTTGTCTGGATAGTTTGTGGGATTTTTTATTACACTCAGGTAAATCAATACATTTGCATATGACTGCGTCTAGAGCAAGACATCAACCAATAGACTTTAATCAGAGTAGTGCCATGTTTAATTTTGACAGATATGAAAATAAGGTTATGAGTTATAGAAATAAAGTGCATTCAGTGGATTGTACTTTTGTTGTTGTTTGAAACAATATACTGATTGTTTAGCTGACAAAAAAAGAATTTTATTGTCTAGGACCATTATAAAGTGTGTGCCATTGCAAATACTCAATTCTATCCGTGTCATCTACAGCATGTTGAATTCAATATGGTATCTATCCAGACTAAGATCTACAGAGAACATTACTAGGCCTCCTTCATCACAAAGCCAGGACAAAACTCCTTCCCTTACCGAAATTAAACATTGTTTTATTATATTAAAAGTTTTTTTTTTTTGACTTACTGATTCCCATTGGTATAACAACAGTTTTACTACAAATTAGGGACGGGACTCGATTAAAAAAAATAATTGATTAATTAGAGGCTTTGTAATTAATTAATCGAAATTAATAGCATTTTAATCGCATATAAATATTTGACCTTAGAACAGTGAGAAGTATTTTTTTTTTCACATGGATTTATAGTATCCCATTGAATAATGACTGAATACATAAGCTTAAGCCACAAAATATTGTTTATTTTTGTTCAACCAAGTCTAGCAGACCAGTGCAATTTTTGCCATTAAGTGTAGAAATAGCATATTTAGAAACAATTTAGAAACAGTACATTTCAGAAATTCAGGAAGCTTATAGGTGCTGGAACCTTCTGTAAAGTGTTTTTTTAAGTAAAATACAATACTGTCAATTACATTCAGAACATTGGAAACACTGACTATTAGAAAACATCTCTCTGTTGCTTCAGAGGCCATAACCAGTGTTGGGAAGGTTACTTTGGAAATGTAATAGGTTACAGATTACAAGTTACCCTGTTTAAAATGTAATAGTAGTGTAACTTTTTCAATTACTTTATTAAAGTAATGTAACTAATTACTTTTGAGTACTTTTTGATTACTTTTCTAAATTTGTTAAAATTAAATAATAATAAATAAAAGCATATACATCAACTCAAATACAGTTATCTAATAAGCATGTATCATATTCTGTAAAATAAACTCCTGAAACATTTGTGTTTTTTTTTTCCAACTGCTGTCTCTTTGTATATGATATGATGATAGTTTTCTCAAAATAAGTAAAATGCATAAGTGACAGAGCAGTTCTAGAAATTATGTTTATGTGCTTGTGTACTCCTATATTGAGGTGGCAGAGGTTGAAAACACTGCAAGCTTCAGTAGGCCTATGTGTAGTAGATGAAACCATGTCTTTGCCATTAATTTACAGGAGGTGTGGACTGGGAAAAGACTGGAAAATTCAAACTCATACAAACAAATTCATGGACAAAACTATTTTTTGTATGGACCTGACATAAAAAAGGTTTAAATCTTTAATTTGGGGACATGCAAAATAATTAAAAGTTCTCTCCTGAACGGCACCTTCACTTCCATTTTTCTCTTCAGTCTCTTTATTTTTCCCCGTTATCCATCTCTCTTATGACTTTAATACTCAAGATTGAACAAAACTATACTTTACAATACAATACTCTACAATACTACAATATCTTTATAGAAAAATCCTCATACTGTACACGAGTCATGTTTTTCCCTTACAAAAATTGACCATGCTTTTATTAGCCTATATAAAAGTAAAATAACCTTGTTTTGTTTTTTGTTTTGCAAATGGATTTGTATTTATTTTTAAACAAATAAATTTGTAAAATAATTTAACATTTTTGGTTATCACAGTTAAACAATAGTAACCATTTTCTCTGGATTTATAGTAAAATAATAAAACGTAAATTTTCGTAAGGGGTGTGTTGTTGTCTGTCGTAGCTTCCCCCCAAAAAATCAGATTTTTTTTCAGCTAAATTACTACTGTAACATTACAACAGATAATAATGATGTCCTTTATATAGTATTTTGAGTGATGACTAATGAGCAACGTGCTGCTGCTTGATTAAATAAATAAAAAAAATAAAAAAAATAAAAAAAGCATCTTTACAGATGAAACTGACCTGAAACCCTCAACAGTAGTTCTTCTTCTCTGCTCCAGCTGTGCGCTTCCACGGTCAACTCTATTCTCTCTCTCTCTCTCTCTCTCTCTCTCTCTGAACGGTCTGATCCAAACCGTTTGGCGGAGGCGCGGAGAGCGCGCGGTCACGACTAACACTTCATGACTTATTAGAGATTTAATTATCAAATGGCGGATTCGCAAATGATCGCTTTAGCAGCCTACATTCGGCAGGCAATTATACAATAATGACATTAAAATAGCGGGCCAAATCGGCTGCCACGCCACCGGGAATTGTCCCGTTTCTCCCGGTGTCCAGTCCGCGCCTGATTTCCAGACACGCAGAACGTGCAGGAGTCACATATTGCATTTTTGGGACTTAATATTCACAGACACTAGTCCATGTCATGTTTTGATTCAAGTGTACTGACCTACTTTTGATTTTAGTCATCCAAAATGTGGCATATTCCGTCCGCGTTAGTTTTGACTGGATTCTATGAAGCAGACTGTGTTTCCGCATCCCGGAAATTATTAGGGCGGTATGTCTCAGAATAGTCATTGCAATTTTGGAAATAAATCAGTTAAATCTGTATGTGGATGTGTGTAAATATTCAAATGTAATCCCCTTTGTAATCGTTAAAAATTTCATAAGTAACTGTAATTTAATTACTCATTTTTTCTTAGTAACTGTAACTAATTACAGTTACATTAATTTTGTAATTAAATTACGTAACGCTGTTACATGTAACTAGTTACTCCCCAACACTGGCCATAACATACTAATTCCAACTCTCAATAACCTTGGGCAAAACAATAAAGAGTTCAACATAAACTGTTGCACCAACAAAATAATACATAGTTCAACATAAAGTGTAAAGTCCACGCTAGCTGCTATATGTTTTGCGTTTAGATGATACTTGAGGTTCGATCATGTGCTGCGGTGATATGCGAACGCTAGTTGGTGCTTCAGTATAATCGGTCCCGCCGAAACTCATCCAGTGAGAAACGTTCCGCGGTGCAAAAATAAGTTATAAAAAATGCGGGATTTTTTTTCTGTAACTAATTAATCTTAATTAACGCGTTATTTTTGTGTGTAATTAATTAATCTCAATTAATGCGTTAAAGTCCCGGCCCTACTACAAATACAATGGTTAGTGTAGCAAAAGTAGTAAAACCATGGTTAATTGTCGTAATGGCAGTTTTCCTCCCTGAATGAAAAATTCATTGAATGATATTTCATTGATCTTTTGACATATATAAGAGGTCTTTGCACCATTAAAACATCCTGGAAGTTTCATCCATTTGCATTCATTACATTTTTAATGGTTTGATGGTTTGTAGCCTAATAATGTTATTTGGAGTGGAAACCATTATAATTTCTGTGATGGTTTATATTTTTTCTGCAGTGATAGCTTAAAACTTCGTTCTCAGTACAAAAAGAGCATTTATTTAAAACAACTGTATGCAGTTTTGTATGTTTTGGGGACTTTGGAGCCCCCTACAGTTAAGTAAGCGGAACTCACTGTCGTAATCACACCTGATTTTGTTGCTGCCGTAAAGCAATCCACCCTTAACGCGGAATTTCCAAGGGGCAAGGAACTCGACCGGAAGTTGAAGTCGGGTGGGGGCTGCCATCTTTTAGCAGAACTTTTAGCATTCCCATTGACTCCCATTCATTTTGGCGTCACTTTGACAGCGAATAACTTTACATCTGAGGCGTTTAAAGACTCTGTTTGTCCATTATTTATTTCTAAAGATACACAACAATGTATAAAGGGCTCCATTACCTTCTATGTTACATTATGGCCCCGTATAAACAGTTTTTGTAAAAAATAGGCTAACGATTGCGTCATAACCACTTGACTCTCTGACGCATTACCGTACAGACAGGAGGAGAAGCTCGCAGGCAATTAACTTAATATGGCGTACTGGCGTTACATTTTAAAATACTATACAAAATAATTAATCAGAATACTTACTCCTGCTCACTCACGACAAAGAACTCCCCGCTCAAGCTCGCCGTCTCTGCAAGATTAACGATGGCAGTTTACACGCACAGCTACTAGAAGATCTACATCTGTCAGACAGGTTGCTGACGTCGTCAAGCTTCGTTTGAGTCTGCTCAGAAACGGAAGTGCTAAAAAACGCTAAAACTGGGCTTCATTTGTCTCAATTGAGTTCCAATGGGGTCGCTGTGTCCATTTCTTTTACTGTCTATGGGAATTTCACACCTGTTAAACAAACATAACATAGACCATTGTTTAGTAAACGAGGCACAGTGTAAAGAAACTTTTGTTGAAAGATGAAGCATCCAACGGTATTAGATCTGACAGCAGCAATCTAAAAGTGTGAGTAAGCAATTTTATGTAACTTAATTCATAAACTGTCTGTTAATGGCGCTTTTATATGCATAATATATATATATATATATATATATATATATATATATATATATATTTTTTTTTTACTATATATGTGACTGCTTTGTACATGCATACATAGATACATGCATGCATACATGGATAAAAAAATAGTAATAATGATCTATAACCTCTGTTGGAGTAATGGACCGGTCAGTTGCTTGTCAGGAGCTTGTCCTGTTATGTTTTACCTGTCATGTGATTGATTTTATGTTTGACATTTCATTTTGATTACGATAGAAAAAGAGAGGCTGCCATGAGCATTTGGAGAGATTGTTCTGTTAGATGGTAAACATACCACAATATTCATAACTTGTTCAGAAATGTCAGCTCTCAGTGCTGTTTTTTCTCTAGATTACTTCTGCACTGACAGAAGCTGAATCTGAACTTGGAAATGGAGTAATCTCTGTAGCATCCAAATTTTTTTTTTTTTTTTAAAGTTCCTCCCAAACTGTGATTATAAATCCCTGCACGATCAATAAAAACGATTGAGCAGTGTGCTGGCAGGGTTTTGAAACCTTTCGCCATTATAAGAGCATCCTAGCCGTGTCTGCACTGTAGATCTGTCTCTTCTGGATGTTGTCTGTCTTTTTCCCAGTGGTGTGTTTGCATTCAGCGGAGCAACTCACATACACAACTTCCATTATTTCCAAAGCCAGCATCGGCGAAGAAGGAATTATGATCGATTTATATCTCATTGCTGTAAACATTGAGACAAAGCTGAAAGCAAAGTCATGCTGCATGTCAACTTAATTTTCCTGGGGTTTTTTGTCTTAAGGCTAAAACAAACAGTTCTTGCTCAAAAGCGTAACTGTGTAACCCAATATAAGCGCCCACGTTCAATTCTTTAAACCATTGTTGAAATCACCTGGTGTTTGTGTGCTTCCTTGGAGTTGTTGATTAAAACCCCACAAATTGCAAATACAAAGAAAAGGGTGCTGCTTTCAAACACTGAAAAAGGCTAGAAAAAGACAATTACACCCTACATTTATATTGATGCATCTTTTAAAAAAAAAAGGGTTCTGAGCACAATCTGGTTTGGTCCTCATTTAATGAGACCACCCCTTTACACACTTTTATATTTCACCAGCCCAGCAGAGTAAATAGTCTGTGGATGTACAAATATAAAGAGCATTCAGTGTACCAGGCTGAGATAAAGCCGTGAAATAGATTAGAAACAAATGTTTTATAATAGGCAGTTTCAATTACAGTAGACATACAGTAGAGGAGACTGAGAGTCCCTAGTAGTCTGAAATTTTGAGTTTTGTGCACTTTACATAATTACATAAATACAAATCCAAAGCTGTGTTTTGAAAAACAGCGGAGTGAACACAAGCAATGATTAGAAACATCTGTTAGCAGTCTGCACACATCTAAACATATGACTGCATCGGACTGTACTTTATGTATGTACTTTATTTCAAGTTAATTCAGTCCAAATCCCAATACGTGAACTGTTGCTGAATTTATAACTATGGCATTAGCATGAGTGCTGTTGACCACAAATGATTTGGAAGCAGTCAGTCATTGCTGATATCTAGACCACCATGATTGCAAGCGTAATATTATTGATTTTAACACCGTAACACTTTACAACAATGTTCCAACAATACCAACGACGTACTGTACAGTGGTATGTTTATTAACTAGCATTAACAAAGATTAATAATAAACATATATTTACACTGACCATCGACCGCAACTTTCAGACGCCATCTTTATTTTTTGGCTTAACCGTCACACAATGCAACGCACAGGATTTTGGGATATCAAAGGCAGCGGAGGATATATCTATGCTGCCTTCAAAAATCAGAGACTTAAGTGTTTGTAGACATTCTGATATATTGCAACTTTGAGGTTTCCAGTTTTAGGTGTCCAAACGTGATTGCTCTCCTCACAGATAAAATCATTCTGGTTTTCCACTGGCATTGCTCTTAGGTGTTGAAGACTAGTGCATGTTTGAGCCTACATTCAGTATGAGTACAATACTTAAATTCTGTTAAAATCAGAATTTTATACAAGTCATATTGGAATTGGTGACTTGCAATGGAGTCATTTTCATGGTAAGGTATGGTCTGCGTCGCACAAACACAGGCATACAGAGTTATACAAATAGGCTCATTCTGTGTCAAATCAACCAAATTTTAGAAATGTCCTTGGCTCAAGTTTTTGATTTTGCTAATATTTTTTTTCTGAAGAAAGATAAACAAAAATTGGGATGTCATGGATGAATATATATGAGTAATTTGCTTTTTGTAGAGGGGAAATTCAACTGAAATTCGGAGCCAAATTACATAAAAATGCACTTTTCAAGTTTTTACCTCCAAATTTTGCAGGACTGTTACTCGCAAAGTATTAAGATATAACTATAAAAGTAAGAATGTCATAATGCCCTTTTAGAAATTGGGTCTTAAGAAACTTTCTCTTTGGCATCTTCATATTTAAGTCCCTACATGGGTCTTAATGAGACTCCAGGGGTATATAGTTAAATTGTACACATTTTCAATGGGTCACTTTCCAAAAATACGATGCTACTTTTCTTTTAAAGAAGAATGTGTGAAGAACAATTAATGCTGAAACTAGAGATGTATCTCGTTTCCTTCTTAATATTTTGGGTTTTCATCACTAAACATGTTTTTCTTTCTTCAGAAAAAAACCAAAAACAAAATAATAATAATAATTTGTGGGCCAGAGTTCACCGTATTTTAATTATTGATTTATCATCAGCAGTGTACTTTCCAATCAGATAAAATATGATGAATTAGATTTATAAAAGGCAATAAGAATGCAAGAAAATATGTGACACCTGCCCAACTTGAAAAGCTATTTCCATTGCTATTTTGTGAATACTGGGAAGTGGTACTTTTTCCAAAAAACGCATCCCCGGAGTATCATTTCTAAAGCATCTCATGTGCGTCAGCAAAAGCAAATTTGTTCTTTGTGTGCATTTGTGTGCAATCTCACGCCTGTGATTGGAGATGTTTGTACAAACTTCCACTCTGCTGAACTCTGAAGAGTAAAGGAGATGAGCTTGATCGCCCCGGCCCGTGTCTCTTGTCCTTTATTCCTCTGGGGAGCCGTGTCCTGCTACCCTTCCACCTGAGACCTCGGGCACTTCTGCCCCAGCCGTCCCTCTGCCAATCCACTGGAAAATAAAAACACGGTGACCCCATTTAACCCCATTCCAAATCTGGAGAAGAAAACAGGACAACCAACAACCAGCATTAGTGTTATGCACCTCCTTATTCTTCACATACTGTAGCTTAAAGTGATAGTTCACCCAAAAACAAACACACAAAGATAATTTATCACCCTCTTATTGTTGTTGTTTTTTCTACAGTTCACGGTTTATTACTGTGATTGTGCTTTGAAACAGTTTGATTGAAGTAAATGCATGACAAACCATCTCCTCTCTATCATTAACTAAATAGCTAAATTCCTTTCTTTGATATCTTTTTTTTTTGTCCTGCATTGCTCAATAAACCCGTTTCTGCATCGAATGCATTCACAAACACCTCAGATGGAGCGATTGTGCTATAACTTATTCCACGCATTACCTGTTTGCTGGAGTTTAGCAAACTCAAGGTCAGATGTGCGGTTGTGCTCAATAACTGCTGGAATGAGGTAACGTGGGTCAATACATGGACCAAATGGAAACAGACGGTGAGTAAAGAATATTACGGCTCCTCAAAGCAGAAAATGGTTTCTGCTCACCTTTGAGATGAGGGGAAATCACTTTATTTGATGATTGTGTTGAAGTACCTCTCTCTCATTACATAACTGCTAATTGGAATGCACTCCGGCACCAACTTGAACAGACAAACAGGGATGAGAGATGTCAACAGCACTCTTGCTAACTGGAAAAGGCCCATAAATGCTGGAAACCTTTGTGATTAAAACCGTTCGTAGATTGATCGTCATGATGAGTCGTGCTATTCAGATCGCTCACAGAAAATTCAGCAGGCAATTAATGCAATCCATTTTGGTTGCACACAGATGACACGGTGGTCTGTAAAAACATTCTGTTATCTCTCTAATGTGGATAACTGATGTTAATATATCTGGATTTCAGATAGAAACATTATGTTAGCAACAGGTCATTGTGAATAGCGTTAGCATTCTCATTCAATGGCAGTTAATTAGCTGGTTTAGTCTGAAACCGGCCATCTTTGCACATGGATAGCCTACTAATTTATGGGTTTTATTTCACGTCTCATGGATGCAAATGGTAAAAATGGTTTTTGGAACCAGAGGGTGTATGTTAACCAGCCAAATCTTGACCTCTTGTTACTAGCAACGCCAATTTTTGATGAAATCTGATTGATTTGATTGATGAAATGCTGCTTCATCTGAAAGCACGTGATGGAGATTTATTACTAGTCACAGAACCGGCATTATTGGCGATTTGCACATGATAATTGCATCCGATTTATCATGCATCCTTAATTTCGCCATATTTAATGCAAAATGTGGTGTCATTTATGTTATATGATTTTTTTTAAAGAATGTGACAAGACAAGGAACCTTTAGTTTTTTAGCATATAAGCATATTAGCATATTAATTGAGAATCACATCATCTTTTGGAAAATGGGCACCCGATGTCCAATATTTGCAAAAAATTCAAACATTTTCCAAATTTCCACCTAGAATTATACCTTTCCTTCACTGTTTTATTTTTAGTGTATTTTTAATTAAATAAAAAACCCAAGAGGTTTAGATGCTCCAGGCTTATAGTGTATAGAAATAGGGAACAACAATACGATTGCAAATGAACAAACAAGTGATCATGACACAAAAAGCATATTCAAGCAAAAGCCAGCATATATATTAGTTCTGTGAAACAAAGCAAAACCAATGGTACTCACCTAACGAGAAGAAAGAAAAAAAACCTTGGAGTTCTCTCCATCGCTGGAAAGCCAATCCGAAATTTACAAGGACGTTTCCCTTTTTTGTTTATTCATCTGCTATCTCTGTCCTGTGCACTGAGCGCTCTCTCATCCACATCATGAGCAGACACGCCCCTTACTGCTGATTGGCTACAAGGATTCAAGAACTTAATCTATTAATGAGCCTTTTAAAAACATGCTCATCATAGAATGTTACTATATCAATTGCATTTTCTATGCTTTTTGAATATATTAACAAACATGATATAAAGAGTGATATGTCATTGACCTATATTTAAAGCTGCGGTAGGTAACTTTTGGCGCTTTAATAGCGGTTAATAAACAGAACTGCTTGCGTCTTGCGGAAGAACATCGTAGCCGGAACTACTTCTCTCTGTTTATGTCTATGAAGAATCACAAAGGTACTGGGTTACTCCGCCGCGGTATCCCCGAAGCAATCTAAAATAGTCCGAATATAAACACTTATTATAGGTGCACCCTAGTGATTCAGGACAAGCTAAAAACACGGTTTGGAAAATGGATTCATGGTGTACTCGCTTATTATGTTCATTTTTCTAAATTTTGAACACAAACAAAGTTACGGACCGCAGCTCTGATTGGTTGTTTTTTACCGGGAGCGATGGAGTTTCTGCAAATGGCAATAGGACACTGGGAGGAGCCAGAGGAGCTTGAATTTTTCACAGATTATCTGTCTCATATTCTACTGTCAGGACATAATGACAGGTTTAACAAATACGTAAAACATAAATTTTTACAAAATTTACCTACTGCAGCTTTAAATGAGCACACTATTCACGGTCGTGCTGTCTGAGCCTGAGACTAGTTCTGCTGTCTACTAAATAAATTGCACGAGGGTAGATGGAGATGTAGGAATGCTGTTCAGAATGCATCACAGCAATAGAAAATATACTTCTTTGTCTCTGATTTCTTGCTTTTCTTTGCCTCTCTTTTATTTCGATTCATCATCTGCAGAATTCAGTCTCAGTTCTCTCTCTCATGCACAGCAGTCGTCATCCGGTGCATGTGGTCTGACCGTCTGTCTGTCTGTCAGTAAGCTGTCTATCACATGTGGTCAGGGCTATCCAGTCAGGCCTCGGGCACACTCTCAGAGAAGCCTGGCTGTGCCTGATGGATTCCTCCTCCCAAACTTTCCCTGGGCTTACAGCGAGAGGCACTTCTGTCAGGAGAAAATAATGAGCAATGCAAACTCGCTTGACCTCCGTGCAATGAGGGAGATCCTTCTCTGCCGACACATTTTGCATTTACATTGACCAAATGCAATGCAACCCCTCTGATCCGCTTGCGTTTGTTGAATATTTCCGCCGGTGTTGATCCCTGAATCCATCAGATAAATATTTCAACATCGCTCTTTTTTTTTTTTGCACAACATAACAGTGAACTTATTGCACACCTTTCATTGTGGGCTGCAATCAGCCCTCAGCCAAATGCAATCAGACATGTGCTTCAAGCGCAATCAGGCTGAGATATTAGTCATTAAAGTGCTAATAAGTATTCTTATGTCCTTTAAGACAAGCGTAGGTAACAGTACAGATCTTTCCCCAGCCATTATAGTGCAATCTAGACACTTTCTATGCAATTACTTTCAGAAGTACTGTGAAGCGTTATTATTTATAAGCTGTGCATATGTCCGTTTTTCCAAGCCAGGCTGAATGTGGACAGTGGCCAGCATGCAAACGCCGCTGTACTTGACCTTCCATTTGCTAAATAAATAAACAAGGTTATGATGAGCGCTTCAGGAGTGTGTGTGTGCTTCTCATGATGATTCACTTAAATAACAAGCAAAGGAAAGTGCATTTGGCAAGCGTTTTATAATCAGAAAACCAGAAAGTTTATGCATCTCAAAGTGTCTTTGCAAGCTGCTCTGGCTCATTGAGCTACTGCCCCCTGCTGCCCAGCACATACATTGCATATTGCTTCTTATTATCATAGGGTTATTTCGGCTGCAGTCATTGCACAAAAGATCTAACCCATTATATAAGCACATTCAAAGGCCACTTTGCCTCTCCGGTTTATTACATGGTTAGTGAAATAAAGTGCTTTTGGAAACCATGCAACAAGCTGCATGTTAATACAGCTCTCTTTCACCTAACTCAATGTGACAGTCGTTTGCTTTGCTTTCCAGTCATGCATTTTGAGGCTCTCTAAGTGTGTGTTTCTCCATCTCAGGTGATGGTGGATTATTTGCACCCTATGATTAGATGAAGATCAGTGGTGCTTGAGGATTTTCTTGATATATATATATATATATATATATATATATATATATATATATATATATATATATATATATATATATATATATATATATATATATATATATATATATATATACATATTTCTGTTAGTTTTGTATTTTGCACACCTTATTTTGGGAGGTTGAAATGTCAATATATTGTACAATATATTGTAAAAAAAAAACGTAATTAATTAATTAAAAATGTATATTAATTAAAAATGTTTTACTTGCATTGTTTGCATCACTTAACATATTTTTTTTAATGTTAAGGTTTATCTTAGTATAATTTGTATACTATTTTAGTATTTATTAATATTTTTATTATCTTTTTGTATTATTTTCATAGTTTTTGTAATAGTTGTAAAGTTTTTGAGGTTTTGTTATGAGCTTTTGTAATTTATATTTTTTTATTTATTTTAACAGTGTTTTAATATTGAATAAAACATTTTTTATTTTAAAATGTTAATTAATATTATTTATATATAGTATTTAATAATATATTGAACCATAGCTTTTATTATACTATTTTCAATATATAATTTTGATACTTTCTATACAGCTTCAGTGTATTTTTTACAGATTTTACAACAATATTGATATCAATAATAACAACACCGGTTTAGAGGAGCTCAGATAAACGCACACCAGTAAATCTGTGTTTGGAGGAGCATGAGAGTCGGACTGCATTGGCCTCAGCAGTGTCCAGTGTCTCTCTGACCTTTGAATGTTCATCTGAGCTTAATACATGAGATCCAAATCAACCATGATCCTCTGGAACGAGCAACAAGATGTTTCACTTTGAAAGGACAATGTCAGAGCTATTTATTTGATATCAGTACGTCTCGACCTGCAGCCCTAACAGTCTCTGATGTTTTTGTGTGCATCAGAACTTCTAATGATGTCTTTCTGAAGTTCTTTCAGGCATTTAATGAACTGGGCACATTCCATCCACAATTTCTTTTCTTTTCATTCAGTATGAAGTATTTATTATAATGTTGAACTTGATCTTTTATTATCACATTTTCAGTTTTCATTATGATTTTCAAGTATTTTGTTTACTTACGATTTTGCACTGTGTTCCTTTTTTTGTGATAATGAGCAGCAGCTTTTTACATAGCTATATAAATAAATAAATATGTAAAAAATATTGATCTGAATTTCTTTCTTTCTCTCTCTCTCTCTCTGTGTGTGTGTGTGTGTGTGTGTGTAAAAAAAGAAAACAAAAGTCCCCCGTGAAAGCGATTAATCTCAGTAGATGTTTTCTCATTTCTTTCAAGAAAATCTTCTGTCGCAAGACTTTTCAAATTCTGAAATTGTATGTCACATTTTAAATGTTATTTTTTTTTAATGTGTATAAAAACTCTAAAATGCTAGATATAAATGCAAAATTAAAAAATATAAGCATGCGATACTGAGACATAAAAGCACAATTGTAAGAAAAAAGTCTGAATAGTGAGATAAAAAGTTGCAGTTAGCCTTTTTATTTTATTATTATTATTAAAGGGATTCCATTGCTGACAGTTGAACTTTGCGTGATATTTATTTTGTTAGCTAATATTTTGGAAACACACAGAAAACCAGTATTTCAGCCCCAGAAAGGCAGGTTCTCTTAATAACCACAGTCATATCTGTGTGTCTGTAAATATGGATGACATCTGAAAGCATGAGGTTTCTCTGAAAGGAGAAATTAAAACGGAAGAAAAAAATATCGACTGTTTAATAGGCAGTTTCTGATTTTTTCTTTCAATTCTGAAAAGAAGTCACAAATGCATGAAGAAAAGTCAGAATTGTCAGATAAAAACAAGGAATGCAAAAAAATATAGCATTTCAATTCAATAAAGAAAATCAAACTGAACTGATATCGTCATCTACCAATAATGAATTTGTCAATTCAGTTCATAACTTTCCAGATTTTCAAACTAATATTCTGTATTTTATTGCATGTTCTACTATAAATCAAATTTCATGTATCCGTTTCGAGTAGCTGTGAGGTTTAATATTCATAGCTGGTGGGTTTCACTGATTATGGATGTCTGATAGCGAAGCGTTTACTGATAATGCTGAAGTGGGACGCTGTTAGAATAATCTCTGACAATGTGAAAGCACATCTACAGCGTTGACATTTCCCAAAACTCTCCGTGACCTTGTGATTTTCTGTGAAACGGCAAGCTCAGCATATGATGCAATCATGCTTTGGGTTATTTGCTTGAATTAGATCTGCATGAGTTATATCATGTAGTTTTGAGTCTTGAGGTTTAAATCTGGTGCTTTTAATTCAATGTAGTGAGAAATAAACAGGCTGTGCGTGTCTCAGGAGGGATTGCGTTCTCGTATCATTCGATAGTCTGGATCAGAGGGGTGTAGAGGGAGATAAATGACCTCTTGGGTTTCAGCTTTTCAATTTCCTTCCTGCAGATGTTGACCACACATTTTCTTCTGGATTGAAGCCGGGGGGCATTTAGAGAAAAGTCATGCTTCTCACAACTGCAGCAGGGATGATGGATTTTACTTTTATTACTCCATATAGAGTATATTTATTTTCAGTATGTAGTATAGTATATGCTGTACACAGTATCCACTGTAAATAATAAATCAGATTAGAACACAATGCAGTGCATTATACAATTCAAAATAAAGGTAAAACACACAAAAAATGAATATAGTACATTGTGCCAAGATGTCATAACAATCTAAAGAATTAGGAACACACATGTAGGTCATTATTTAATTGTAGGAATATAGCAATTATTGATGGAAGCCACAGAATAACACAAATAAACGATGTCTTTGCAACTATTTACCTCACTGTGTTTATTTATTTTTGCAATTCAGAGATGATATTTCATAGCTAGGGCTTTTTTTCTTCTTCTTGGAATCCTGAAAAGTACAAACTGTAAGATACAAACTCAGTCAGAAGTCTGATTTTATATCATGTATTGAATTGCGAGGAAAAAAAAATATTAAAAAAAAATATATATATATATTACTGTTTATGCATGAAAAGTTGGTTTCCATTGTTATTTGTTATTTTTCATATTATTCTATTTTTATTTCATATGTGATTTCTTAATAAAATGTGATGATTTCGAAATAATTTAAACTTGTAAATATTGCTATTTTTACAATAGATTGAAGGTAAAAGTGCAAGACACATGTTGCAGGTTTTCAGCTGAGGATGTAACTGCACAAACAACAGCAACGTTACCGTGATCAGTGATTTTCTGTATCAGTGCCCACAGACAGCAAATGAAAGAGCCAAACTGTGTGTTTTGCATGGATAATATTCAAACTTCTCATCTCTGCTGATAAAAGCCTCTCTAGCAGCATCTCAACCCATGGATATCACTGTCAATCATTCCCTTTCATGCATTTAGAGACTTTTTCCCTGTTTTTAGGCACAGAAATGAAAGAAAAGTAGTGTTTATGTATTTGGAAAACTGAAAAGTGAGGTGTATGCTGATTGGCCAGCTATCTAGTGCATTGTGATTGGCCGAATTTCTCAAGCGTGTGACGTAAATGTTACGACCCTTACCAGACTTTGATGCCGTCTCCTGGCATGACCAGACAAAACCAATAAAACCCATTACAAACAAGACATTTTTTGCATCCAGTGAGGACATAATTACTGATTATAATGACTTATACCGTCTTTTTATGCGTTGCGTTGTGTTTCGCGTAAACTTAAAACCATGTTTGCATTTGTGATCGAAAAAACGGCAAACAACAAGCGCTACTCTACACTGCTCAAAACTCGCGTATGAATCATCAGTGGCAAGTTCTTTAAATGTGAAAACATACTTACAGACTGAGAATCAGCATTATTTGTCAGAACACCGGCATTGTAGGCTCTTGTCCCAGGAAACAGTGCTCATCCACTGTAAAATGCACTGCACACATCTGAATATTTCTTTGTTGAAATATAACTTAAAGGTACAGTTTGTAAGATATTTGCAGTAAAATATCCAAAAACTACTAGGCTTGTGTTATATATTTTGTCCAGCTGATTACTAACAATATCTCTAATGTTTTCAACTACTTGTAAATCATTAGAAAATTCCCATTCGTCAGTTACTCTGTTACCGCCTTTTACTGAAGTAGAAACCACATTGTTTGTTTGTTTATTTATTTAAAAGGAACAATGCACATTAATAAACATAAAGACAATGTCCAAATGTAAATGAGCCAGATATAGCCGTACAGACTAATTTTCATCTGGAGTCCCTGGCAGGTTGTTATTATAAAACTGTAAAAAACATTGCATACATACACATTAAAAACATAAACCGATTAGATAGACACAGTCAACATCAAACAAGCACCAATAAAGTCACATAGGATATATCAACCTGTGAGTGAATAACTGCACTACTGCAGATTATGACAACATATTTGATTGTCAAGCAACCACTGTTTTATAGTTTTTGAAAAGGCAGTGAGAGAGGTAATGTTTCTTACTTCTGTAGGTATTGTGTTCCAGGTATGCGCTGCACGGTAGGAAAAGGCTGACTGTCCAAAGGAACTTTTCCTATATGATATTTTACAATCACCTCTAGAAGTCGCTCTGGTGGATGCGTTAAGATTTTGTTTAACAAATTCATTAAGTGGAGGGGGGGCTAAACCATGGAACATTTTATACACAAGCAAGATATCAGCAAATTTGACCATATTTTCCCAGTTTAAAAAAACATGTTTCTTTAAAATATTACAATGATGAAAAGAATTTGACTTATTATCCATAGTTTTCAAAGCCCGTTTATAAACTGTTTCTACTGACTGTAATGCAGTGCTTCCTGTCTGCGTCCAGCTGGTCATACAGTAGTTCATATGCGACAATATCATGGCATCGATGTACAACTTTGAGGCCTCTGTGGTCAAATTGCTTCTAATATGCCTAAAATTGATCAAGTTACATTTAATTCTGTTTACAACTTTTTTTAACTTGTGATTTAAATGTCAGTTGTGTGTCTATATACCTAAATATTTAAACTCCTGTACAACTGACAGTGTTCTTCCTGCTACAGTAACTTCTGGATCGGGATCTTTATTTGCTGATTTTGAAAAGAACATGCATACAGATTTACTGGTATTAAGATGTAAACAAAAGAGTTTGTTAGCCAATTAGAAATATTGACCATAGTAGCTGATAGTTCCTTGGCAGCTTGCCTCTTGTTTTTTGCATGTACATATATAACCGTATCATCAGCGTACATCTGACAAGTTACTGCAGAAGGACAAACTTCAGGTAGATCATTAATATACAGGCAAAACAACAGAGGACCCAAAGTTGAACCTTGCGGTACCCCCAAGTCATTATCAGTTACTTGCGAAGTTTTATGGCCTATGTGAACACATTGTTTTCTATCTAAAAGGTATGATTGTATCCATTTGATGACACTGGATGAAAAATTAAACTTTGATAACTTTGTTATTAAAATCTCATGATCTACTGTTTCATAAGCTTTCTTCAAATCAAGGAAGACCGCCCCAACTTGACCTCCTTGGTCAAGTTTAGACTTTATATTTTCCAAAAGAAAACAATTAGCTGTTTCAGTGGAATGATGTTTCCTAAAGCCAAATTGCATTGGATGTAATGTAAAAGATGTAGTATTTAAATGAAATGTTATCTGTTCAGAGATTCATTTTTCGGCAATTTTCGATACTGATGGAAGAATACTGATGGGTCTATAATTACTAATAGTCATATGATCACCTGATTTATACACTGGTGTAATTGTAGCAGTTTTCCAAGCACTTGGAAAAACTCCATCAATGATTAACTGATTAATAATTTTTGTAATAGGAGGAATGAGTGCCTCCTTATGAGTTTTAATAAATATTGTGTCCATTCCGTAGACATCCTTTGCCCTTGAACAATTTAAGGAGGAAATAATCATACACACTTCCTGAGAGCCATCTTAAGAGCTTGGTCCCTTTGTTTCATGAGTAACCTTATGTTTTCATTTAACCACGGTAGATAATTTTTTTTGCCTGGTTTATATTTAACTTTACTCATAAAACTTTGTATAGTTGTTTGAAGTTCAGTTATCATCCACATTTGTATTTGCAAGGTACTCATTCCAATTCATTTCTTTAATTGTATTTTCAAGATTAGTTAATTGTCCATTAGGAACTCTATAATGTTCTTGATTAACGTTTGCGGTTATATTAAATCTCTGTTTTGTGAGTTTTCTCAAGATCAATATCATATTGTGGTCGGATAAACCGGTAACAAGATTATAGGATTTCTTTATTCTTTCTGGCCTATTAGTAAAGACCAAATCAATGAGTGTTTCTGAAGAATTAGTAATCCTAGTCGGCCCTTCAACAACCTGTTGAAAATCAAAATTACTCATTACACGTTTAAGATCTTTCCTTTTTGCGTTATCACTCCAGTTTATATTAAAATCTCCTAATAAAATTATCTCTTTGTTAGTATCACACTCTTTAAGTAGGATATTCAACTTATCATAGAACACTTTTGACAACACATGACAACAGTGTCGTGGACAAATGCGGAAGAAGCTTCGCAACAAACTTCAACTAGAAAGAGATGCTGCTTTCACTTGTTTTACTCGACAGGTGAGTTGTTTTGATTCTTTATTATAATGATCAATAAGATCAATAAGAAATAGTATTATGGGGCATACACGCCAAACGCAGGGCATCGCATCTCTAGACCCACGCAAGGATGCATCTGATCCATAGTCTGATCTCGTCTTTGCATTGACTTTGTATGTAATCTACTCGCGCAAATCGTTGAGCTCACGTTGAATCCATGATTTATCTTTTCCGTCTGATTGATGACAGTCTGCAGTTGGGTAGAAGACTACAAATCCCATCATCCCACGCTCCTTAACGCTCTTAGCGTCATCAAACCACGCGATTGATATTGTTTTGATAGTGCTAAGGTCTAAGGTCTAAGTTCACATTCCTTTACTTTATAGCATCTTGTAAGTGCAACAACCTTGAAAGTTTCAAAGCAATGAGTTGAGGAGTGAACTGTGCATGTTGAGGAATGCATATTAGTTCAAGGGTCACTGATAATATTTTAGGTAATATTCTTGTTCTAGTATCTATTATGTTACTCAAAAATACAATCAATAAAAAGACACATTAAAAGCATTTCATAGTGATTTAAATAAACATCTTCCATATTTTTAATTTATGAATAAAATTTACACTGTTTGTTTGGCCGTATGCAAATACATTATCCCTTACATATCATGCATACATTTTTATTCATATTCCATATTCTTTCCAACTGAAATGAGGCTGACAATTTGTAATAATGACCCCCCAAAGCAGAAGTTTCCTGAAGGCACCATGAGTTCAATCACATATTTCTACATAATTAAAGCAGAGCTTTATTCAGCTGTATCTACTTAAATATATATTTACATAAAATACTGTCAGTTAGGTATACATTTGTTCCAATTGAATTATTCTATACATATCTTTTTAATTGCAGCAAATACACCAATTAGTTGCATAACTGTTATTATAAAATAATAATAACATTTATGATTTTATTTTATGATTTTTATAATATTTATTTATATGTGAAATGGACCAAACAAATATACCTTTTGAATTTTAATATACTCAAAGATTTTTTAAATTTGTTTCAGTGTACAACAGATGGTTCCCTTTTCATAAAACTTTGTGTTTTAATTAAAATGTTTTATTTGTGTTCTATTTTATTAAAGAAATAATAAAATATGAGAGGCTGTGCTGAATATAAAGTATGTTGGGGGTGTACAATATTGATTTTATTTATTATTAATTGAAAATTCAACGATTTTTTGCAGAGTGTGTTTTTGTGATGATACTTTGGCTTGTTTTGGTTTATTATGGATTTGTAAAAAAAAATGCCACCAAAACCAACAGTAGGTGTTTGCAAGTTGGCAAGATTCATTGAATCATTAGGGACTTTAAGCAACAGCCTCTGGTGGAACGGCAACGCCATTCTGGCGTTGTATTGCGCCTGCGCGAATTTAACTGCTACTTTGTGACGTTCTACTTTAACGGTCTACTACGGGAGAACAGCTGATTTGCCGGAGTCGCTACAGCGGGAGAGATTATCTAAATAAATGTTATGCTTTATGCCATATGACTCTGCATCAGTTTATGATTGTCTGATCACAAATGATCTCATTGGGAATTCCGAGAACATCTACCATAATTGGTAGCAGAGCAGGTGACATTTTCTGACACAAAATTCATTTAAGCATTCCTCCATGTAATCAAGGTTAAAAGGCAAGTATTGCTTACATGGTAAATCTAGGTTTTTAGACTTATTTACATCATACAATATTAAAAACTCATCTTCTGACAAAAGATTGTAATTTAATGCCAAAAGCAATCCTTCTCTTGCTTTTTTAAATGACATTTTTTTGTAAGTCAATAAATGAATTAATGCCGCGTTGCGCTGTCCTGTTAACCGTTGCTTAGTGATTTTAACGTTCTTGGCTACGGCGGTGTGACAGCAAACTTCCAGTCGCTGTTGCCGTTCCACCAGAGGCTGTTGCTTAAAGTCCCTATTCATTCACACGATTCATTTAAAAGGGCTGATTAAATTCTAAACAAATCAACGGATAGTCTTTATAAAAGGATCACTGAATCATTCACTCAAATGATTTGTTCATAAAAAGATTCATTCAGGAATTAGACACTGCAGCATTCCTCTGAGAGGCACAAATATTCTGGCCCTGCAACAACAACAACAACAGAAAATATTGTGTCTAAAATGTAACTCCCTCAGTATTAACTTGTTTGTTTGTATCACCTTTGCATTCACACTACCGCTCTAATATTAAGGAAAACAGCTGTTGCTTGTGTGATATTACATAACTAAAAATTAAAACAAAAAACTATACAGGGATTTTTTTTTTCCAACTTGAATTAAAGGGGTCATTTTAACTGTATTCTTATAGGCTTCATCATGCAGTGAAAGCTTTTGGATGTTCGACATGTTTTTGTTTCTCTTTTGCAAAGTGGGTGACATACTCGATAATGTCGGCTCGCGTATTGCGAAAAGAAAAGGTGCACATCAAAAACCAGGATGATGCACTTAATAAACTAAAACAAAATGAAGTATGAAATACTGGAAATGTCATGTATTGCACTGTCGCCAAGTTACGTAGCCAAGGGAGGAGTCTATCAGACTCCAAATCTGGATGACAAAATAACCTTCATAAATGTCATACTCTAGATGGTGCAGAGTATATAGTGTGCCATTTGGGACACAACTAGTCACAATAGGGCTTCATGACATAGCCTAGCCTCATAGATGCTTTTGATATTAATGTGCATGAGCTGTAGATGCTTTCTCATGTTCTGGTTCCACCACACTGAAGGTCATCAGGAAGGACATAGTATTTGAGGCCTCGCTCAGGCTGGCAGCAAGGTGGAGCTCTGGTCCTCTGCCTGTGAATGCCTTCCCTTCCCAAACCCCGCTCTCACTGAGCTGTAGATCCACACTCTCATCTCTGAGCACACTCACTCTTCGGGCCTCTGGGACTTGTACACGAAATTTCACCCAGGACAAGGCATCTAGCCGCCCCGCACGAGGTTCAAACAGCACACTGCCCTTCTTCCAGGCTCCGTACATGCGTGGAAATGGAGGCCACTTGTTGATAGAAGTGTTCTTCAGGATGTAATCACACAGCAGGTGGTATTTTTGTTTTAATGATGTTTTTCCATAGAGGCGAAGCTTGTAGACTCCAGACTCAGGTAGGTTGATGCTTATGGTGACTTTGCTCCCATTGTGAGTGAAGAGGATATGGTTTGAAATGGTGGTTTGACTTGCTGCTTGATCACCCTGCTCTTTAGTTAATTCGCAGAGGAGATCTATATCTTTACGGTTTTGGAAGGTGATGTCGCAGTTTCCTTGCTGTGTGTAAACTAGAGCTTCTGTATGGCTGAACTCAAAGAGGCCGGCTTCCATAGTCTTGATACCAGGACCGCAGTAACTGTTGAGGCCACTGGGAAAAAGCTCATTCAGGTTTACAATACCAGCTGTGCAGTGAAGAAGAAAGTTGCCTGCTATCTCGAAGCTGTCTGCTTCATTTGCCCAGTCCCTTACAAACACAGCCAGACGGTAGTAACCATAGTAAGGACAGAGAACGCTGCATGTGAGTTGGTCGGGCTCAGTCTGAATGGCCAAGCACTTCTTGGCTAAAGTCTTATCCAGGTTCTTGTGGCTCAGTTCACACAACACCATAAGTGGTTTAGTAGTCTTTAAGACCAACCTGAAGGATCCAGACTCTAGTGAAATTATGTCATTCCCATAATTGCAATGCCCGAGTCCTAAACTCGTTGCATCTGGTTGCAGGCCCCAGCACACATGGGGATTCTCGGGCAGCTCTTCTGAGGTCTTGGGTGATGGACATTCCAGCTGGAAGGAACAGATCCAGTTGTTTGTTTTGGTTGCGTTTCCAGCTCGAGCAAAAAGCTCGAGCTCATACGTGCCAGGCTTTGGGGGCATAAGGCGTAGCTTCATGCTCTGCTGCGTGCTGGTGAGAAAGCCGATGGATTTGCTCACTTCTTGTGGTTTTTTGCCGCTGAGCTGGGAAATCCGATAGGTGAAATGGACGAGCTGAGGGAAACTCATCGATACCGTCGCCTCGCCGTTCTCTGGGACACGCAGATGGAAAAGATGCCAATTAGTCACAGCAATACTTCAATTGATGGATCAATGACATTAAAGTCATCTAGTAGTTCATTCAAGAATATATAAAAAATGTAATTGATACCATTTTTGTAATGACTGTGTTTGGATTTCCGAAGTCAAATGTTTTTATTTGGGGGCATATAGTATAGAAAATTAGGGTCAATTCAACCCATTTTCAAGATTTGATCAAATCTGGTCAGTATCAAATTATTTGACATTTTATGACAAGGCAAGGTTAATTCAGATTGTGCAATGTTTTGTGGTGTGGATCAAAAACTTGGTATTTATGAATGAATATAGTATGTTTTTATATATATTTTTAAAATATGTATTTATATTTATATTTATTATTTATTATTATTCTGCCATGAAACATTTATTTAAAACTATATGAAACATGATTACAAAAAGCTAATGTCTAAGAGAATAGTATGTGTGTTTTAAACTTGATTTACCTGTAATTATAAGGAAGTTTTTTGGGTGATTGAGAGTTAAGTTTAGTTTGTAGAAGTCAGGCTTTTTCAGCACCCTCTTATCAAACTCTTCAACCTTAATGGGGCTTTCCAATAGCTGCCACTCCTCTTCCTCAGGATAGTGACAGTCGATGAAGGTCTCTGGATCGGTCAGAAAGTAGTACTCTTCATATCTGAAATTTTAATCATTTTCATTATGAAATAATGGTCAGTGCATTTGCATTGTATATAACTGTACATCGGAAATATTTTGGATACTAATGCAGTTACAAAGACTTCTTGAAGTGGTCTGTTCTGTGGTCCGGTCTCACCTCTTTATAAAGGCTCTGTTGTCTAGGTCCCCATATCCAGCGCCCCAGCAGGCATCCAACAGGTACCACTGTCCTTCCAGACACACTGCATTCCAGCTGTGGTTGGATTCTGTGTTCTTGTAACTCTTACCCGGCCGGTAACCTGCACCTTTACCGTAGCCTGACACCTCTCTGCACTCAATACCAGCTTCCCTAAACAGATAGCGTAATTAAGAAACCACACCGTTAAAATTCAATGTGCCTGCATGACAAAAGAGTTTAGTTCTGTATTAGAATTAATCATTTGATTTGATTTAACTTCTTTTTCAGCATCTTTTTTCTCACTGCTCTTTTTACCAACTAATAATAACCAAATAATCAGGCAATAAATTCTACTGTACATTTTGCTAAACCATTTAATAATTTCTGAAATGGGATTGCAATTATGGCGGGGGGATTTTTTTTTACCACAAGATGGAAAAGACTATATAAAAGTTTCCAGCAGGATGGGGAAGTAACCAATTAGATGGAATCAGATTCCAAAAATGAAGTACTTGTAAATAAATTGTTACATTATAAATACTTGTAATCAGACTACAGTGACTTTTGGTAACACTTTATTTTAAGGTGTCCTTGTTACATGTTACATGTACTTATTATTGTAATAAATAATGCATAATTACATGCAATTAACCGTAACCCAAACCTAACCATGCAGTAAGTACATGTAGTTAATTAATATTACTCAGTAAAATGTGTAACTATGTATTTATAATTAAATGTATAATTACACTGTAACAAGGACACCTTAAAATAAAGTGTAAACCTACTTGTCTGATAATTACAGGATTGTATGTCATTCACAAAAGTTTTGTAAATAAATATATTTATTTATTATTTTCTGGAAAAAAGTGTTTTTGTACTATTTCTGTCTTACCATTCAGTTTGATATTTTGTTATTTAATACAATAACTTTCATAAATCGCATAAAGTGTCCAAATTGTGTGTGTATATTTCTAAATCACCAGACACATTTGGATAAATTGCTTGTATTACCTGCACATCTGTAAACAGACGCTGGAGTAACCAGAGCACACAGCTCGTCCAGTCGAAATGACCTGCTCAGGAGAGTAAACCATCTCAGAAAAGCCCAGAAGGCCATTCACATCATACTCTGTAAGTAAAACACAGTATCTGTTACAGTAACTTGTGTTACCACAGCAGATGTTTGCCTAGTTTTCAAGTTTTACCACTAACCATTCTGGCAACCTGCAGTTTTTTTTTTTTTTAAATGGATCACGTAATGGCAGTGCTGACATATCTTACTGTCTGTCTCTGCACTGCAACAATGATTCATAATTTTTCTAAAGGGAAATGGTTTTAATAACAGAAGCATATTTTAAATGATATATAAGAGAAGATTACATAAACATCATGCACAGTAGACTTCCCATTAGGGCTGCAAAGTAAGCAACAAAAGAAGTAAAACATTTCAGTCAATTTCCAGAATCTTTTCAAAAGTTTCTGAAGATTTTCAATATTTTCTGAACATGAGGCAATGAAATACTTCCAAATCTGTGGAAACCAAGATGGACACATAATTCATGTATTTTTAAAATTGTATTTCCAATTTTGAAAGTGTCTAAAATGGCTGTAAGTCTTTGGTGTTTGGATAATGAGTTTTTGGCTCAATGTCTGCATTTATAGTCACATTTTGGAGTGAACTAAATATGCAAGACCAGTTTTACATGTCACTGTTTGTAAAACAGGGTGTTTATCCTTTGCTTGGTCTTTTAAAAATGAAGTAAATTAAGAGTATATCCACTTCTCCAGGCACAAATACACCACTGCCAATATACTGTATATAAATTGAATCCTGCAGTAGCATTGCAGTATCATGGATTGAGGTACACCAAGCTTTTATTGGTCAGAGGAAAAGGACATTATCAAATAAGTAAATCTCAAAAAAGAAACAAACCCTTGATTGCTGATGTGGAAGATAATTGTTGTGCTTGAGTATGTGTGTGAGAGAAAGACTGACCAATGTTGTGGCAAAGCCAGATCCAGATGGCACGTAGTTTGTCTAAATCACTACATGCCCCCTCTGTGATTGTCTTGGTGATTGCTTGCACCGAAAAGATCTTCTTGATTCTGAGCTGCAAATTACAAATCCAAATAAACACCTATTAACTACTCGCTCCTCCAAAAATAAAGACATGCATATAAGACATCTGATCTCTCTCACTTCTCTTCCAGCGTTGATTGCATGTGTGTCAATCTTGTGGAAGACCTCAGGGTTCGGTATTAGGTCCTTTTTAAGTTTTCTTCTGGGCCTGTTTAATGTTAGTTTTTTTGAGGAAGTGGTTGATGATTTCCTTGAGTCTTTCTCTTGGGTCATTGTGTTCTTCCTCTTTAATCTATTAGTACTATATTCGTTGCTTTCTCTGCGTTTATCCAGTGACCTCTCTTCATTTCTATCCATCATGTCCCCCTTTTCAGACACAAAGATCTTGATTGGCTCTTTTGCATTGACTGGTTGAGGTCTTGCTGTCATTTGACCTGTTTTGCCATTAGTGATTGATGACTCACTGGTCTTAAAACTCCACTCTTTAAGCACAATAACATCTTCCTTTGGGATACCTTCAGCCTGCCCTCGTTTGGATCCAGTTGTCTTCGCAGTTTCACTGCAGTCTTGTTTGCTTTGTTGCTCATGTCTCAGGTTTGGCTGTGAGGCTAGAGTATTTACAGGGGACTCCCCTGATGCCTTGGAGTTGCTGTTGGTCATTTTATTGCTGTGGCGGTCATTGCGTTTAGTGTGGAAGCAATTAAAGCATTTTATCTTAAAACACATTTTAAAACACATCTTGTCCTTTACTGTTTAGGCTCTAGAGCTGAATGATAAATGCAAAAATTATAGAGCTTGTTGACCAGAGGAGTGCTTGTAATTTTCGATGCAATCACCTGGTGGATGATAAATAGAGGCAAAAATAAATAAAATACACTTGTACTGAGAGAGATAACTGAACTATATGCAGAGACCAGAATACCATAAAGCATTATTTGATTTTATTAGATTTTTACTTTGGCCAGTAAATAACCACCTATCAACCACCCATAACATTTAGTAACTGTATAGCAATGCACTAAAGCCACCACATGACAATGCAATGGAAACCACCAAGAATGCTCTATAGCAATGGATTTCAACCTTTTAGACTTGTATGAATTCAGTTTCATACCTGCAAACTCGAAATTCGATGTGTAAATCCAATGAGATTTGTAGCAATAGCCAACAAAACATTGTAAGTGTCAAAATTATCAATTTTTCTTTAATGCCAAAAATCATTAGGTTATAAAGCGAAAATCACGTTCTGTGAATATATTTTGTACATTTAATACCATAAATATATCAAAACTTATATATAAAATTATATATATATATATTCATATATTTAGATTTAGAAGGCTATTTCATCAGGAAGTGAAGATTTTATTCTCTTTGACTTGGAAATGGTATTTTTATGCATAAGTTAAATTTGCGACTTTGGAAGGAAATCTTGGAATACTTCAGCTAATATAAACTGCTTGTTTAAATAAATCACCTGTTGAGTGTTTACAGGAACAGTACGTGTTTTCTTGATCATTTTTAAGTAAATTACTAAATTAAAATTATATATATATATATATATATATATATATATATATATATATATATATATATATATATATATATATATATATATATATATATATAATCTACAGTCCTTAATTGATATTCCTAGAATTCCTTGTGTGACACTTTACATTTGCACAGATTTGTATGTACATTAGGGCTTTACGTCACATCTTCCGTTGTTCAGTGAATATTTGTTGCGTTATTGAAGTGTCATGTGTGTTACTATAACAGTGTTTTGTGTTTCCTTGAATGACTCACACACCTGTTTATTAACAGTTCATCGCTGCTTGTAATGAACTTTGATTCTTTACGTGGCGTTTAACCACCTGTGTTACTACGGTGGCTGTCAGTATATGTTAAAGAGACAAAACAGATTTTAGTAGCAGTGTGTGTTGTTGAATTTACGGTTCAGACTTTCTTGTTTATAAATGAGTTTTATAAATTAAAATGTACAGTTTGTCAGTTTTTCTGTGTTTATTACAAAATTATTCTGCCAAACAGCTGCCTAATTTTTTTTGTAAATATACAGTGAAAAAATAAAACGCAAAACTCAAGTCAAGCTCAAAGACACAACAGTATACATAAAAATATGCTCTGCCATGCAATTTATAAAACAAACTAATATTACCATTAAGAAACCATTCGTCAAATATATTCACACATATACATTAATAAACATCTTAACAACAGTATAGTTCTTTAACTTGCATGGATGGGGTGTATAACGAATAAAGGACAGAGAACAGCAAAAACCTTCCTTACCTTTCCACAAGGAAGCAGAACTATGGCTCAATGACAGCTCCGCCCTTGTAAAGGAGGATCACACAACAATAAAACACCTATGTTACGTTGTAGAACGTAAGAGTGGTTTAACAAGTGTGTTAACGTGAGTGGAGTGTGTGCAGTACGTTTTCTTTGGTTTCTTCTCTCTCTCTCTGCTTCCGGCGTTAGTGTTGGGTGCGAGTGGACTGTTGTGAGCGTGGGTGGATTTACTCGAGTAAATCTTTCTTTTTCTCATGTTTTTTTTTATGTTTGTTCTTTTACTTTTTTATTTTTGACTTTGGGGCCTCGTGCTACCTGTTTTGGAAACATGATGGCCCAAAGTGCGCAGGTGTTGGGTTCACTTACGTAATATACAAGGTAATGATATGAAATATTAAAATTCCCAGACAGCAATATAGTGTTGGCCCAGATCCGGCCCACATCTGGCCCGCGTGAAATCCTTTCGGGCCGGATCTGGGCCGACATTGCTTGCTGTCTAGGTTGGGTCTGGGCTAAGGCTCAGGTGTGGCTCAGATTTGGGGATTCTGGTATACTTAAGGCTGAGAATTGGCACCAATAATGAACCCTATTTTGGCCCAGATCAGGGCCAGTTAAGGCTGATTAACTGGCTGAGATTTGGGCCGGTTATGGCCCATGTGTGGCCTGATACAGTCTTTAATCCAGTTCTGGGCCACTTCCGGGTCGTCATTCCGAGCCTGGCTACCTTGAATGTGAACGGTGCCAGAAACATTAGGAAAAGAGCCATGTTGAATGAAGTGATGAAACAGAAGAACCTAGATGATATCCTACTACAAGAAACACATAGTGATGTAAAAAATGCTGCTGATTGGGCGAGGGAGTTTGAAGGTACTTCTGTACTGAGCCATCATACTTCAACTGCTGGAGCTGGAGTTGCTGTTTTGTTTGCAAAAAGTTTTTGTCCAGTTTCATATGTAGTTGATGAAATCATTAAAGGCAGACTTTTAAAAGTAAGACCTTCTTTCGAAAATAATGTGTTTGTTTTTATTTGTGTTTATGCTCCAACTGTTGCAGTTGAAAGGATGGTTTATTTAGACCTATTATATTCTATCTTGCAAAACTGTAGTAGAGTATTAATTTTTTGGCGGGGTGATTTTAATTGTACTTAACACATATTAGACAGAAACCACATTGAACTTCATTTTTCTTCCCAAAAACGGCTCATCCACATAACAAAGACGCATGAACTATGTGATATCTGGAGGCAATTAAATGGAACTGAGAGACAATACACATGGGTTCATACAAGAGATAATGCAATGTCGTTTGCTAGATTGGATAGAGTTTATGGATTTAAGCTTCATCTTAATATTTTTAATAGATGTTCAATTATTCTTATAGGCTCCTCAGATCATGGAATGGTGCAATGGTGTTTCATGTTAAGCTCTCTCAAACCTAGAAGTGCTTACTGGCATTTTAATATTTCTCTGTTGAGTGATAAGTTTTTTAGGGGCTCTTTTATTTTTTTTTGGGAGGAATACAGAAATACAAAGCACAAATTTCAATCAGTACAACAATGGTGGGACTCTGACAAGGTTCCAATTAGACCGTTCTGTCAGCAGTACACTCACAATGTTACTAGAGAGATAAAAAGATCTTTGGAGAAAGAAATAAATGAATGTCAACAGTTAGCAGAATCCACTGGAGACAATCAATATTTAGAAATTGGGTTAAGGAAAAAGGCTCGGTTAGATGATCTCCTGGGGTATAGAATACAAGGGGCACTGGTCCGGTCAAGATTTCAGAGGATAGCCCAAATGGATGCACCTTCCGAAATTTTTATCAGAATGGGCAAAGACGTTTAATTTAAGCTTTGCGCTCTGAGAATGGGGGGTTGCTAGTAGAACCTGTTGATATTCGAAGGAGAGTAGTTGGTTTTCATCAGAATCTATACAGAAGTGAGTCTGAGTCGGGGGACAATGAAGGAAATGCCTTTTTTACTTTCTTACCCCAGATGTCTGAAGAGGGTAATGCAGCCCTTTCAGGAGCGTTGAGCTTGGGAGAGCTGCATAAGGCCTTTCAAGGCATGGAGTCTGGGAGGGCTCCTGGAGTGGATGGTCTCCCAGTTGATTTTTATAAATAACTCTGGAAGGAGCTGGGAGTGGATATATTACAGGTACTGAATGACAGCTTGTCTGAAGGTGCTCTCCAAGGCCTTAGCTAACAGACTGACTGGAGTATTGGATGAGGTCATCCATTCGGACCAGACCTTTTGTGTTCGTGGTAGATCAATGTTTGATAAAATTTCACTAATTTGTGATGTATTAGAAGTTTCAAAATTGTTAAAGTTAGACATTGACTTGATTTCTTTGGATCAAGGAAAAGCCTTTGACCGAGTCGAACATTACTATTTGTTGGGGACTTTGAGAGCTTTTGGTTTCAGTCAAGATTTTATAGACAAGGCCAAAGTACTCTATTGTAAAGTTGAGAGTTTACTGAAGATAAATGGTGGCTTATGCGCTCCTTTCCAGTTTCAAAGGGGTATAAGACAGGGATCCTCCTTATCTGGGATGCTATATTATTTGGCCATTGAACCACTGTTACAACAAATAAGACAAAAGTTGTGTGGCTTATGTTTACTGAATTGTAAAAAATACCATTGTTTTGTCAGCTTAAGCTGATGATGTGATGGTTTTTATTAGTGGGCAGAATGATGTACACATTTTACTTAAATTAATTAGAGATTTTATGTCGTTATCCTTTGATGAAATCAGTTGGACAAAATGTGAGACACTGTTGGTTTGTCAGTGGGTTGATGGCAAACCAAACCTTCTTGATGGGATAGTTTGGGGTAAAAGAGGGATTAAATATTTAGGTGTTTTGTTGGGTGATCATGTAACTCAACAGAAAAATTGGAAAGGGGTGTGTGAAAAAAAATTAAAGGATGTCTGGAAAAATTAAAATAATTGATTCCAAATATGAGGATGTACTCTTGTTGTAAACAATCTGGTTGCCTCCTTTCTGTGGCACAGGTTAGCTTGTGTCCTCCAAAGCAATTCTTGAGAAAATTCATATGGAAAAATGCTTTACGCGAAACTTTGCGTTGCGTTTATTCTGGGCTCACCTGCGTACCTGTATGTATTTTAACAATATAGAGAAGCATATTGAGTTTTGCCACGGATTTGCTGGTCTTGTCTTTTCCTTGCAGGACCCTGTACGTTATAGAACTAAATTAGGTGTAATCGTTTAATCACCACCACAGCGTCATGTCTCCATTGGCATCACGCACGATTTGTGTTGATTGCAAATGACGTCACAGGTAGCGGAGAGTGCAAGTAGCGATTGCAAGTGACATTGTAATTTTTCTTGTCTTCACCACCTGGCTACTGTTGTAAAATGTTGAGAGATTCAAACAAACAGTTTTCAATAAATAGAACAAAATAAAAAAATAAAGACTGCAAGTGATGTCACTAGCAGAAGTACAAGTGTCTGAAAGTGCAAGCCTGAGAATGCAAGTGCAAGTCTGCAGCCAGACCCTTCTCGTATAAGCTCTCGTATCATTGCTGTAAACTCTTTTATTTCTGTTTTAAATCCAGAAGTTAGTTCGGAATGTCCCTTTTCTTTCAAAGGGAAACAATTGTTCATGCTTTTATGCAATGTCCTAGACTACAACTGTTATTAACGTTATCAAAAGACATTTTTAACTGTTGTAAATAGATTTTTTTCTGCTTGTCAATTTTTTTAATTTTGTTTTGGGACAAGCAAAATTGGCAATATATACCAGTAGAAAAAGGAAAATAGAGCAAAAGCCTTGCCAAAGCACCAAGTTTTTTTAATGTTGGTGAAATCAAGAGTGATGATTGATTTAAAATTTTATAAAACTATGGATGACTTTTCAATTTTTGAGATGATTTGGTGTTGTAATGGAGCATTGTGTGTCGTTTCAGAAGATGAGTTAGTTTTCAAGTTGAACCTGAAATGTTTGAATATTTGAAATTGAAATGCAAACACTGTTAATACAATGCACTATTTTTTATTTTGTTTCGAAGATATTTGTCATTATTTTTTTTTCTCCATACTGCTCCCTCATAACGCTTTGAGCACATATTACATCTTCTCGACGTCATATGCATAATGATAACAGAGGGCATATTCTGAAGATTTTAAAACCGCCAAGCAACCCAAAATAATCAGTGTTGTTCAAAACAATAGTTGAAATTACATCCAATGTAATTACCAAAAGGCGTTAGAGTAATGTACTGTAGATTAAATCCCTAAGAGCATTACTATCCCACAACACTTGTCCCTGTACCTCATTGACAGATGCTTTTAGAAATGTGTGCATTATGCTCTTGTCCTGAGAATCACAGCATTGTGGTAACCACATATTTTAATGAAGGCGCTGAAGTAACTCAATTTTCCTCAGGGTGTAATGAATAAATGCACTTCTTGCAGATATGGCAATTATCAGACCAGAGAAAGTGATTTATGTAGGTGGCATGCTCCTTCATGTATTTACAGCTGAGAAATAGATTTTTAGCAACTATTGGGAGAAAAAAATATATTAAAGGGAACAAGTTTCTGAGTATACATATATTTGTAATTAGTTGTTTCCAGGAATCAGAGTAAAAGACATAATGGAAAAGCCAAGATGCAAATATAGAGTCAAAGCCACCCTGCCATCCCTGTTTTTTAATGCATCTAAACCCAAAGTGAATCATTTTTATGAAATACTTATGATTTTGGTATAATGCAGGCTTTTCAGATAAGTTTAGAATGGTTATGAAACCAAATAATTCATGAAACAGGAAAAAGTTAAAAGGTAACATACAACAACATCAAATTCACTACTTGGTTACTTAGAAGACTAGTGATGACAACCCAGAGTCTCACCTTTACCCTGTTGCAAATAAATAAAAAAGATAAAGAACAGGCATGCAGGATATATAGTAGCCATAAAATATGCTGCATACAATTGTGCAAACATCAGTGTGTCATCAATGCATGCTCTATAGTGAATGGGTGCCGTCAGAATGAGAGCCAAACAGCTGATAAAAACATCACAATAATCTACAGGTAATACACACGACAACGCACAGTCCATCAATTCATGTTTTGTGAAATAAAAAGATAATAAGATAAGATATAAGAAAAGTAAGAAAAAAACTTTCCAGTTAAATTCATGCTAATTCATATGCAAAATATGAAATATGAACAAGACTTTCTTTAACATTCAAAACCATAATGAGAAAATCAGAAGAATCTGACATTTTAACGGCAATTAATACAAGTAGTTGCATGTTTAGATCTAAAATTATTATTATTGCACCGTTTAAATGCTGTGAAAAATATAAAACAGAACACAAGTACAGTATAAATATATATATATATATATATATATATATATATATATATATATATATATATATATATATATATATATATATATATATATATATTTTAAACAAGTATTACCTATATTTGAATTTTTGTGTTTACGTTGTGTTTTAGGCTTAACGGAAATATCCATAAAATTAATGGAAAGTTGCCAGTGCATTTATCCTTCTGTTTCTACTCTTCTGTTAAACGTTTAACGAATGTGGCAGTGTAGCTAAGTATTAAAGGTTGTCTGTTAACCTGAAGGACACTTCATTTCCCCCTCACACGGCTTCAGATCCTCTTCACATAGAGGTGAAATGGCAGAGGTCACAGGGAACCGTTGGACTGCAGGTAGGAGACATGCACCCTAGTTTTTAAAGGTGGTTGCTGATAGCTAACGTTGTGCAAAAATATTAGTAAAAGTTATGGGAGAGCTACTTACTATGGTCATACTCCCTCCACCCAATTTCCTCTCGAGTTGGGGACAAAGTGTAGTCTGTTCTACATATTGCAACACTCAGTAACAATGAGCAAACAGTGCTTACTCCAAAGCACAACTAAATGTAAAAATGAATGCACCTATTGCTAATAACATTTGTTATATATCTTGTGTTTAGTTTGTTAGCTTTATTGATTTTCTCATCTTTGCTTGAGAACTGAATTTTACACATTTTCATTTGTCTTTACACAGTGGGTCATAGTTTGTGGTAGCTGTCTGACTGTAAACCCTAACAAATTGAATTTCTTTTTAACATTTGCATAAAATCGTTCCCTCAAATAAACAGTGTCTCGCAGGAATGTAGATGTTCTGAATGTTTCCTGAGGGCTACTTGTTTTCATTAATGAAAACACTAGGGTTTAAAAAATGGCTGTTTTATGAAGGAAATCAGACTATTTTTCAACAGGTAGAACTCAGTGCATTAATAAGTGCATAGTTCATATAAGTAATTAAGTGATCTTTATTTCTTTAGAACTCTATAGAGCAAACATCACTAAGTCATTTACATCCAAAAAACTTAATTTAACATAAGGAGCCAAAGTATTCAAACCATACCTTCACATTTTTGAATGATAAAGTCTATCCTCTCTTTAACTTGGTTGTTAAGATGTTTTGTGTTCATCTGTTTCTCCCATTTGCTCTTTTTACACTGACTATCACTCTATATAGGATAATACAATCAGATACAACAATAATCTCTCAAATATTTATTACAAAACTGATAAATTGAACATTGACATCAATGGTATGAGATGACTGAATGCTTTCAGCTGATTTTCTGTTGAACTGTCACTTATTAAATATGTTTAACATTGATTCACTAACAAAAACAGATCAAAAGAGTCATTCGACAACACTTGTAATGATTTTAAAAAGCATCTCAAAAAGATTTAAGAATCTCTCCCCTGGATCGCCGAATATAATGTGCGTGGAGCGCCGAATATAATGTGCGGAGCGCGAATCTCTCTCCTCGAGCGCCGAATATAATGTGCGGGGCGCGAATCTCTCCACTCCGGCGCCGAATATAATGTGCGGAGCGCCGAATATAATGTACGGAGCACGAATCTCTCCCCTGGATCGCCGAATATAATGTGCGTCGAGCGCCGAATATAATGTGCGGAGCGCGAATCTCTCTCCTCGAGCGCCGAATATAATGTACGGAGCGCGAATCTCTCCGCTGGAGCGCCGAATATAATGTGCGGAGCGCCGAATATAATGTACGGAGCACGAATCTCTCCCCTGGATCGCCGAATATAATGTGCGTCGAGCGCCGAATATAATGTGCGGGGCGCAAATCTCTCTCCTCGAGCGCCGAATATAATGTACGGAGCGCGAATCTCTCCGCTGGAGCGCCGAATATAATGTGCGTGGAGCGCCGAATATAATGTGCGGAGCGCGAATCTCTCTCCTCGAGCGCCGAATATAATGTGCGGGGCGCGAATCTCTCCACTCCGGCGCCGAATATAATGTGCGGAGCGCCGAATATAATGTACGGAGCACGAATCTCTCCGCTGGAGCGCCGAATATAATGTGCGTCGAGCGCCGAATATAATGTGCGGAGCGCGAATCTCTCTCCTCGAGCGCCGAATATAATGTGCGGGGCGCGAATCTCTCCGCTGGAGCGCCGAATATAATGTGCGGAGCGCCGAATATAATGTACGGAGCACGAATCTCTCCCCTGGATCGCCGAATATAATGTGCGTCGAGCGCCGAATATAATGTGCGGGGCGCAAATCTCTCTCCTCGAGCGCCGAATATAATGTACGGAGCGCGAATCTCTCCGCTGGAGCGCCGAATATAATGTGCGTGGAGCGCCGAATATAATGTGCGGAGCGCGAATCTCTCTCCTCGAGCGCCGAATATAATGTGCGGGGCGCGAATCTCTCCACTCCGGCGCCGAATATAATGTGCGGAGCGCCGAATATAATGTACGGAGCACGAATCTCTCCGCTGGAGCGCCGAATATAATGTGCGTCGAGCGCCGAATATAATGTGCGGAGCGCGAATCTCTCTCCTCGAGCGCCGAATATAATGTGCGGGGCGCGAATCTCTCCGCTCTGGCCCCGAATATAATGTACGGAGCGCCGAATATAATGTACGGAGCGCCGAATATAATGTACGGAGCGCGAATCTCCGCTGGAGCGCGGAATATAATGTGCGGGGCGCGAATCTCTCCGCTCCGGCGCCGAATATAATGTACGGAGCGCCGAATATAATGTGCGGAGCACCGAATATAATGTGCGGAGCGCGAATCTCTCTCCTCGAGCGCCGAATATAATGTGCAGGGCGCCAATCTCTCCGCTGGAGCCGGAATATAATGTGCGGGGCGCGAATATAATGTGCGGAGCGCCGAATATAATGTGCGGAGCGCCGAATATAATGTGCAGAGCGCGAATCTCTCCCCTTGAGCGCCGAATATAATGTGCAGAGCGCGAATCTCTCTCCTCGAGCGCCGAATATAATGTGCAGGGCGCCAATCTCTCCGCTGGAGCCGGAATATAATGTGCGGGGCGCGAATATAATGTGCGGAGCGCCGAATATAATGTGCGGAGCGCGAATCTCTCTCCTCGAGCGCCGAATATAATGTGCAGGGCGCCAATCTCTCCGCTGGAGCCGGAATATAATGTGCGGGGCGCGAATATAATGTGCGGAGCGCCGAATATAATGTGCGGGGCGCGAATATAATGTGCGGAGCGCCGAATATAATGTGCGGAGCGCCGAATATAATGTGCGGAGCGCCGAATATAATGTGCGGAGCGCCGAATATAATGTGCAGAGCGCGAATCTCTCCCCTTGAGCGCCGAATATAATGTATGTAATAATGATGTAATAGGGTCAAGTCTATCAAAAATTCAAATATATAAAGTCAGTAATCATTACTTTAGTCAGTTATAAACCTCATAATCATGAAAAGTTTACAATTAAGTTTTGCAAGAACGCACCCAAATACAGTAACTGCAATAATGTGCATATGAGGATTTAAGTCTTGAAGATATAAAGTAAATAAATTAGGTGTCATCAGCGCATAAACCATGATCCACCTACTATACATAATCCATTGCGATGTATTTGTTATTAAATGAATTTACGTTTCACCAGATTGCCCTTCATTCAAGCCGGTTTACCCGCGCTTCTCGATATTTAAAATATATCGAGATATTTTTTAAACACGATATGGATTTTGACATATATCGATTGTTTATATTTAATTCTGATTCTGCCACTTTGCTTGTTTGCCTTCTTTGTGCTGTGCTCGCCCCCGCTCGCTTGCCCCCCGCCTCATTGCTTTTGTCCCCCCCTCCTCTCTCGTGTAGAGAACTAGTCTAAAAAAAAGTTTAACAAAAAAGGACAACTGGCTCCATTATATGGAGATACTTCGGTTTTAAGGCGTCGGGCGAACAGCAGGCAGATGTCTACTGTATGGCCCAATGATTTCCGCGATGCAGAAAACACGGACGAATTGCGGAATCCAGTCGTAAAAAGCGCGTCTTCCTTCATTAAACACACGGAAGTCCGCTGGACGCTGCGGTGATTTCAGCGTCTTTCCTCTCACTTATAAAGATGTGAACACATGAGGAACATCTCCAGAACTGCACTGAGAGTCAGTTCATGAGCATCTGACAGTTTGTTTTGAGTAAAACTCATATCACATCCTAGACTCTAGTACCACATACACAGAACTGTAACGGTAAACCCGTCAAAATAAAAGTATTTTGCCAGAAATCTATTACTATTGTTCAGCAGAATGTACATAGCCCACTATTACTACTATTAAAATGAAACGAATTTTTTAAGGAACAATCACACAACATTTCTTCCATGTTTTATTTTTAATAGTAAATCCCCTTTGTTCACCAAAAAATAAAGTTTGCTTAATTTTAAATAATTAAAAGATCAAATACATGAATGTTTTATGCCTTCAGTTGATAACCAGAAAAATGTAAATAGACAGAATTTCTGAAGGGAAAAAAAAAACATTTCACATAAGGCTATTTTAAGAATTGTTTTTACTAATTAAGTTGTTTTTATGCATTTAAAAAAATGACATATGCTAAAGCACAGAATAAGGTAACAAAAACATATGGTGAAGAAAAAAATTAAACGTTTCATAGGGCCCTAAACGTAATATTTGGCATATTTGTTTTTGCAGTAGTTTTGGGGGGGTTATTTTTCCTATAAAGATATCGAGATATATTTTTTGCTCCATATCGCCCAGCCCTACCTGCGCTCATAACATTAGCACAGAATCAGTTCAGAATCAATCACCAAAAGAATCAGTTAGTTTAAGACTCTCTGTGAGTCAGTCTGCTTCACGCTGATGCATGTGCAGTATCATCAGCTCCTCGGTTCTCGAATCAGACGTGTCCGACAGAAACGGTTCCCGGTTCAGTATACTGGTGATCCGAAAATCGATGCAACCAGCTCTTGACTTCCCTGAAAACTCCTTTGGCCTATACATAATCTACAAAATATAGATTAGAAACATTCATCTTAAAAAAATAAATAAATAGCAAAATAAAATATAGTTATTTTATCACACTTTCCGATGTTTAACAAAATACTTGAAAAATTATAGCATGCCCAGTATCATCAGTTCATCGGTTCTCAAATCGGACGCGTCTGAAAGAAACGGTTTTCGGTTCAGTGTACTGGTGATCCGAAAACCGAAGCAAACCGGTTCTTGACTCGAGAACGAGAACAGGTCCAGCAATGGGCGTGTTCGTTTGTCATCTGGCTCTGCTCGGTGTTCATCTTCAGTTCTGTCTTTAAAGCAGTTCAGTCAGTGTACTGTTTGAGTAAATGAACTCAGGGATATTGGTTTATTCTGACTCAGAGGGAGTGTCAGCCACATTAAAAAATTTAAGTTTAAGTCATTTGTGGATTAATGCTTATTGGAGACGCGAACCATTTAAAACGATTCAGTTCGATTTGGTGAACTAGTTCAACCGGTTCACAAAGATGATCGCGATTGCACTGAACAAGTTTTAAGTTCAGGCTCTCTGAGCCAGCCCAGATAAAATTCTTACAAGAGCAACGTGTATCTGAGAGCGCGCCCAGTTCACTCGCGCGAGCAGAGAGATTAGCTATATTCCGCACTGGAGCAGAGAGATTCGCACTCTGCACATTATATATCGCGCTCAAGCAGAGATTCACGCTCCGCACATTATATATCGCGCTCGAGCAGAGATTCGGGCTCCCGCACATTATATTCCGTGCTTGAGCAGAGATTCGCGCTCCCGCACATTATATTCCGTGCTCAAGCAGAGATTCGCGCTCCCGCACATTATATTCCGTGCTCGATCAGGGATTCGCGCTCCCGCACATTATATTCCGTGCTCGAGCAGAGATTCGCGCTCCCGCACATTATATTCCGTGCTCGATCAGAGATTCGCGCTCCCGCACATTATTTTCCGCACTCGAGCAGAGATTCGCGCTCCCGCACATTATATTCAGTGCTCGAGCAGAGATTCGCGCTCCAGCACATTATATTCCGTGCTCAAGCAGAGATTCTCGCTCCACATTATATATCGCGCTCGAGCAGAGATTCGGGCTCCCGCACATTATATTCCGTGCTCGAGCGGAGATTCGCGCTCCCGCACATTATATTCCGTGCTCGATCAGAGATTCGCGCTCCCGCACATTATATTCCGTGCTCAAGCAGAGATTCACGCTCCGCACATTATATTCCGTGCTCGAGCAGAGATTCGCGCTCCCGCACATTATATTCAGTGCTCGAGCAGAGATTCGCGCTCCCGCACATTATTTTCCGCACTCGAGCAGAGATTCGCGGCAATTTTATTGTGATGCAAGACCAAAAAAAAAAAAAAGATCCTGTAGATGTATGCATTGTGTTTTGTTCTGATTTGTTGTAAATGGATCACGTAATGCTAAACTGTCCATTATGTAAAACACTAAAAGTTTCATGAGCACTGATACACAAAAGGAGTTATATAAATATTAAAATTTATATATACAATATATAAATATATATTATAATATTAACAGTATTCTCGTGGAGTGATTGCAGACAGCCTCAGAAGGACTAATAAAGGAAGGATGCAGTCTTTTAAATACTGTATGAAGCACTCTTTCTCAGGATTACCAGAAACATCCAGACAGGTTTGTTGGAGCAGGTTAGAAGTAAAAAAAAAAAAAATGAAAAAAAAAAAAAAATACAATAAAAAAAGTGGCCCTTCAGGAGCCGGACTGGACAATGAACAGTTTTAACAGAGTCTGTGTAAAAAGTGCAGATCTGGAATGGTGATAATTGTCCTTCATGTCTGATGCAGCAGAGTGTCTCAGTATAGCCGATTCATGTGTTGCTTTTTCTTTTCTGAACTCTAAATTTAAGAAGCGTTTGAGTGCTCAAAGCTGCTTTCACTACACAATGTGTTTTTTAGAGTCTATTTTGGCTCTCAGGCAACCATTGGTCTTCAATCCATGGCGACTTACAGCACATTTGTATGTTAATATCTGCTAATGAGCTGATGATCTGATCTGTGTTAGGAAGAGAAAGAAAAAGTGCAGTCCCAAGGGTCCAGAGGATAGAAAACCACTCCTGTAAATTAAAATCAGTCTGCATTAATAAATTACTTCGAGGTCCTTTGGCTCTACATCAGTAGAGGGCACTGTTGACATTCACTAAAATCTTAGAGGATTCTTCAACTTCTGGCTGATTTCTCAAAAGTTATTGTTCATATATCTTTGAACCTTTCAAAGACACAGACTTTAAAAATCTTTTTTTTTTTTTTTTTTTTTTTTAATGATGTTAAATTATAAGATGAAATATGGCACATCTGATATATGCAATAATAGCATAATCAGTGACCACTTTTATTATATTTTCTTCATTTTCATTTAAAAAACAAACTCTGGACTGATGTTTGAGATGCCACTCTGTTTGCCTGGATGGAGTGACATATTGATGACATGTATTGATAAAAAATATTTGAGGTTCCAAGTAATTTAGAATGTTATAATGCAAATACCCAAATACTTGGACCTAGTCTTACTCTAGAACACTAGCACTTTTTAGAAACTCACTTTTTTTTGGAAACTTTTTAGAAAACGGCGTTATTACGAGTCAGATTTCTTATTTCTCCAGTCCAGTGCTGGTCAGAGGACCTCATGAGCAGATTCAGCTATTTATTTCGCAATGTCTTGTAACTTGGCATGAGATTAAGTTGGGAAGCGTGAGATTGTGAGGCATCCCAAAGTGTGTCATCCCAAATGCGCAAGAGCTAGCAGTGAATGGGTGCCGTCAAAATGAATCCAAACAGCTGATAGAAACATCACAATGATCCACAAGTATTTCACACTACTCCAGTCCATCAGTTAACATCTTGGGGAAAAGATGTGTGTTTGTAAGAAATAAATCCATCAAGACGTTTTAGATTTAAACCTTTTCTTCTCAATAATTCATTATAATGCTTCCTCTGATGATAAAGTTAATCTTCTGTTGTTTATCACATCAAAATCCACCCACTTATTCGTTTAGAGCTGTTTACGACTGATTTTACACTGTGCAGATTTCTCTCCTGATTCAGACAAAACCACTGGAGAAAGCAATATTATGGATTATGGACTCATATCTTAGCAATTAGAAACTATTTGGATTTAAAACTCCATAACGATGGGTTTGTTTCCTACAAACACACAGCTTTTGTCTTCTCCAGATGTTAAGTGGAGTGCTGTGGATTATTGTTTTGTTTTAATCAGCTGTTTGGACTCTAATTCTGACGGCACCCATTCACTACAGAGCATCTATTTAGCATTATAAAATTCCCATAATGCAAAGGGTATTACAGTTACTTACTGTAAATGGAATTTGCAGTATTATACTGGGGGATATACTGTACAGTAAATACATTTTGGGTGAACTATTCCTTTTGCACAATACATAATTGGAGTTGTGTTTAAATGCCACTATGGTGAAAAAAAAAACTCTCCAGTATGCACGTGTATATATACATTGCTAGTGAACAAATGGAATATTCTAGAGAACAAAGAGTTTATTTTCTATACAAATGATCCAGTACACAAGTTTAATTATGCATGTATGTATGCAACCCTGTTATTAAACAAAATACTCGCAGGATGACTTGAAGTAATGTGATAACTGTTGGTTGAGCTGGTGTTTGAGTCATATAATTACGAATCCTGTCTTATTGTTTCTGTGTGTCGCCCCCTAGCAGCATCCAGAGGCGTAACACACTGCTACGCTTCAGGAGGATACCTCTGTATACCTGAGGCCTGTACATTAACATGCCCACCAACAACTTTTACTGCCACATTGCATGTTTTTCTGGCATCATGCTTAGGACTCACTAACATTTAACAGAGCGCCGGAGGTGTTTTGTGAAAGCACCTCTTTGATGTAAGTTTAGACCAGAAAATCAAGGTTTACAAGGCATCTAACCTCTACAAAAATAATTAGCAGGTATGCCATGAATGATTACATTATTCTAAAGGAATTCAATGGAAAGCACCAATGAAGGAATGAAAGAGGGAGGGGTGAACATCACAGATTTATTTATTTATTTATTTGTATAAGCTGTGAAATAATAACAGTTTTATAAATAAAAATAAATAATGTTGAGTACACTGTCATTTGCTTCATTTTATATGTTATGCTCTTAATTCACTCTATTCTGATTCAGTAAACCTTCTGGGCTTTACTCAAAATATGATATGAAGAAAGTTGATGGCAAATCAAAACTAAATTTAGTTTTGCTAGTTTATCTTCTGATTTTGTCAGATTGTTACAGTATTTGTTACTCCACATGTGCAGGTCACTTTGAATATTATTAAAGAGGATATTCTTCAGTTATTCAACAGCGGCTTTGTGTAAATTTACCAAATTGAGCAGATTAGAGTTATTACTGGTGTGATGCCAGGTTAATTTCTCCATGGACTGGTAGCATGATCTCGACCGCAAATTTTAATTATCCTTCCACCTTGCCATGACTTATCCTGCATTAATTCACATTCATATCCACTCTCACATTTAAGACTGCTTTTAAGAAATTGTTTAATTCATGAAAGTTAGTTTATAGTCAGATGTTTCAGGCAGACCAAGTGCAGGGCTCAGTTTGGACTAAATATCTTATTCTATGTAAATCTCTCTAGAAATTGTGTTGACAAACAATATGATACAGTCTATAGATAGATAGATAGATCGATATTTCATAAGTAATATGCATCGCTAATTTGGACAACTTTAAAGGCGATTTTATTGTCATTTAGATATTTATTTGTTTTTTTTGTTTTTTTGCACCCTCAGATTCCAGATTTTCAAATAGTTGTATCTCGGCCAAATATTGTCAGGTCCTAACAAACCATACATCAATGGAAAGTATTTATTATTATTATTATTATTATTATTATTATTATTATTATTGTATTATTTTATTATTATTCAGCTTTCAAATTATATATAAATCTAATTTAAATAATAATAATAATAATAAAAATTACCCTTATGTCTGTTTTTGTGGTCCATGGTCACACATGTTGATTTATTATCAATGTTGAAAACAGTTTTAGCTGCTTAATATATATATATATATATATATATATATATATATATATATATATATATATATATATATATATATATATATATATATATATATATATTATTATTATTATTATTATTATTTTTTTTTTTTTTTTTTTTTTTTTTTTGATGTGATACTTTTTTTTCAGGATTATTAGATTCATTAAAAAAAGCAAAAAAATAAAATAAAATAATAATAAAAGAACAGCATTAATTTAAAATAGAATTCCTAAATAACAGTATACAGTTTAAGAGAAATAAATAAATTATGACAGAAATAAATTATGTTTTAAAGTATATCAAAAGAGAAAACTGTTGTTTTAAATTTTAATAACATTTCACAATATTTCCTTTTTTATCAAATAAATGCAGCCTTGAAGGAGAGACCTCACTTTAAAAAAAAATACAGTATCTGTGTTTTTGTGTTACAGTGTGTATATATATATATATATATATATATATATATATATATATATATATATATATATTTTCTTTTATTTTTTTCTTTTTTTTTTCTTTTTTTTTTTGTGTTAATGAAAAACATAACCCAGAAATTCCATACTTACTCTCTGCATATCCCTGAAATGTTTTTATTTTATTTTACCATTCCAGTAAAGTTCTTCACTGTCGTTATAAATGGCTTTAATAAGAGCTAATATCTTGAGATGTGTTGGGTTTTAGTCGTGTCTAGTGTCTGATAGGCACTGGGACCCAGAAGCAGAGCAAACCCGCCCTGTTTCACTGCACTCCACTCACTGTAGACTCAAGTGCTGGCTGAGGTTAAAGGTACAGCTGTGAGCAGACACACAGTAAACTTTGTGATGGGTTGATGGGCTGCACTTCTGAGGAAAATGATGGAAAGCAAAGAAGTGCTTCATTTTATTCCGACCGGTAAGTTGAGCTGTTTTATCAACTCTGTAAACTTGGAGACTTGATTAGATGCTGGGATAGTCAAGTCATGCTCAGTGGGATGGAGACCTGTAAGTGGACAGAGTTGTGCACACTTACTGTATGCACACTATTAGTTTGTCTCTTCATAGGTCATTTGTAAAATCATTTGCTCTGCTTGAACGTGCTTAGATTTGGAAAATTACCTGGCAAGAGAAAGGCTTCTCTTTTTAATCCATTGTGCATTATCATTGATTCCTATTATGCATATGGTACAGTGATGATACGCTTTTAGAAAAATAGACAATGCAATAAAAACAGTCAACAGTTACAGACAGTAGCATAACACTTGGAAATGTTGAGAAATACTGGATTATTTTCTCAGATCTTTAAGAACTCTAACTAGTTTTTAGCCAATGTACGTGTTACATATAGTTGGATGTACATTGGTGTAAGAACGAGTCAGGCACAGGATTCAGCTGCTAATATAACAAAATTGCACATTTTTTTCACATGCAAAGCAAATCTCATGATCTGTATATTCCAAATAAACATGATTGCATTGAAATGACTAACAAATCCTGAATAATAATAATAATAATAATAATAATAATAATAATAATAATAATAATAAAGCATGAGATTGACAGAATTAATCTCTCACATCAATCTTCATTGTTTCCTGCTGATTGCATTGGTTATTGAGTATATTCTGCCTGTCCGTCCTTAAGGAACGGCCCAACTAATTTGGGGTCAGTTCCCATTTACTGTGGTTCCTGTAAAAGGTACAGAGCTTTTCATGGAACTATTATTTCTGTCAACAGCACAGGACAGCACAGTCAGCAACAGGAAGTCAGCGGGCTGCCAACAGGAAGTCTAGTGAGGCAAGCGGCAGAGAAAGATCACAACAAGAGAGAGGGGATGCATTTGGCATAGTCAGCAAAATATGTTTGCATGCTTTACATGACGGCAGTGAAAACATGATCAGATTTAAAGATGTTGTGGAGTTTGATTAGCTGAGTGCTGCTGATGATAACAACACTGGGACTTTTCAAGTTAACAACTGATACACAACCACATTTGTGAGCCTGGACAACAAAACCAGTCTTAATTGATCCCACCACTTACATACAGTTTGGGAAACCCTGCTGTAATGTAATGTTTCATGCATTCCATGATGTTGGTGACAAATACGGAAATATGTTTTCATTTTCTTTGTGCTGTTTAATGTTTTTCATTAATATTGCACACAATAATCCCATTCAAGTCTATGTGATGAACAAGTTAATTTAATTAATCTAAAAGTAATCAAAAAAGTAGTCAGACTACATTTTATAAAGCAGATTATGTTTCTAACTGTGTCATGTGAATTGTAATTAGTAAGGGACTACTATTTGTAAGTAATCTGTAAGTAAAAGTCTTGATAACGACATTTATAATGTTACCAAAGATTTCTATTTCAGATAAATGCTGTTCTCCTGAACTTCCTGTTCATCGAAGAAACCTACTTAGCTGTTTTCAACATAATAATAATAATAATAGATGTTTTTTTAGCAGAAAAGCAGAATATCATAATGATTTCTGATGGATCATGTGGCTGGAGAAATGATGCTAAAAATTCAGCTTTGAAATCGCAGGAATAATTGACATTTTAAAATATATTCTAATAAAAAAAAACGTTATTTTGAATAGCAAAATATTTCAAATATTTACTGTTTTTGCTGATAATGTATAGTGGTTTGGCTCATAGCTAGCAGTACTAGATCCACTCACAAACAGTCTTTGAGATGCTTCTCTGCTTTCCCTTACTTATTTCCATATTTGCTTGCTCAATCTATGCATATCAAATGCAATTTCACACTTGCGAGAGTGATTAGCTGTGATTAGCCTCGTGCCTACGGCCTAATGTGGTCATAACAGACTCTTTCTCTTGTGATATTGCTTTATTATTTTCTTTGGCTGCTTGCTGCAGATGCTGTCTCTAGATCTTAAGCTGTGTTGAACACAGGACATCGCTTTAAGGCATCTATTAAGGACTCTCAAGAGACTGTGTTGTCACACAGCGTGGATGTCCAGCCATTACAAGACTCACGTCATCCCCGTTTTTGCAGCACATCTAATTATTTATTTATTATTTAGCAAGCGTTCCTGTGCAACAAATGATCATTTGTCACAAAGATATAACTGAATCCATTTGTCCAAGCCTGTGGGGTTGCAATATCCCCTGAGGCGTGAAGCGTCTAATCTGAGGACTAATAGAAACAGAGCAAGTTGTCTGTTAAATTAAAGATGGCGGGATGATGGTGAAGCTCCAGTCATTGGAGATGTAAACACATGTGCTAAGAATATCCTCTAGTCCGTGATATGTTTTTGAGCAGAGAATGACCTCTTTATCCCATCCACCCTGAAGAAAATATGTGGCCATAAGCCTTCCATGCATGACGCTATCAGGGCTGGTGTAAATTGGATGAATTTCAAAGATTTTCCATGAAATCCCAGTCTCTTTGAGGGCCTAGAGTAAGTGTTTGGGTGAAAGTCACAATCCTGAATTTACAGGTGCATCTCAATAAATTAGGATGTCGTGGAAAAGTTCATTTGTTTCAGTAATTCAACTCACATTGTGAAACTTGTGTATTAAGTCAATTAAATGCACACATACTGAAGTAGTTTAAGTCTTTGGTTCTTTTAATTGTGATGATTTTGGCTCACATTTAACAAAACCCCACCAATTCACAATCTCAACAAATTAGAATACTTCATAAGACCAAAAAAACCACACCATTTTGTGAATTGTTGGCCTTCTGGGAAGTATATTTATTTATTGTACATGTACTCAATACTTGGTAGGAGTTCAGAGCTGGTGAGTTTGCTGGCCAGTCAATCAGACCAACACCATGGTCATTTAACCAACTTTTGGTGCTTTTGGCAGTGTGGGCAGGCCATTTGTGGCCAAATCCTGCTGGACAATGAAATCAGTATCTTCAAAAAGCTGGTCAGCAGAAGGAAGCATGAAGTGCTCCAAGATTTCTTGGTAAACAGGTGCAGTGACTTTGGTTTTCAAAAAACACAATGGACCAACACCAGCAGATGACATTGTACTCCAAATCATCTCAGACTGTGGAAACTTAATACTGGACTTCAAGCAGCTTGGGCTATGAGCTTCTCCACCCTTCCTCCAGACTCTAGGAGCTTGGTTTCCTAATGAAATACAAAACTTGCTCTCATCTGAAAAGAGGACTTTTCACCACTGGGAAACAGTCCAGTTTTTCTTCTCCTCAGCCCGTGTAAGACTCCTCTGATGTTGTCTGTGGTTCAGCAAATTTCTCGACATGTCTGTGTGTGGTGGCTCTTGATGCCTTGACCCCAGTCTCAATCCATTCCTTGTGAAGTTCACTCAAATTCTTGAATCGATTTCTCTTGACAATCCTCATAATGCTGCAGTTCTCTCGGTTGGTTGTGCATCTTTTTCTTCCACACTTTTTCCTTCTACTCAACTTTCTGTTAACATGCTTGGATACAGCACTCTGTGAACAGCCAGCTTCTTTGGCAATGAATGTTTGCATCTTACCCTCCTTGTGAAGGGTGTCAATGATTGTCTTCTGGACAACTGTCAGATCAGCAGTCTTCCCCATGATTGTGTAGCCGAGTGAACCAAACTGAGAGACCACTTTGAAGGCTCAGGAAAACTTTGCAGGTGTTTTGAGTTGATGAGCTGATTGGCATGTCAACATATTCAAATTTGTTGAGAACGTGAATTGGTGGGTTTTAGTTAAATGTGAGCCAAAAACATCACAATTAAAAGAACCAAAGACTTCAACTACTTCAGTCTACTTCACCTTGAAATATATGTAGAAATGCATGTGCACGACAGTGTTTATGTTGATCATTTGAGACCTGTTTCTTCCACAGACACTTCATCACCTGGGCAGACAAGAAATGGCCACCCGTTCCAAAGGATGGGTGAGAACCAAACATTATTTAAATAAGATTTACCATGTCAAGTTCAGTTAGCAAGCTCTCTGTTAACTGGCAGACAAACAAAACAGGTTTACGAAGGCTGAGAGTGAGATCTGACGTGATAAATACTTTAAGCGGAAACGTCTTGATCATACGATCATGAATTTATTAAATATAACCGGCTCAAATTCACCGTAACGCACAGTAAATAGCATCAGACGGCGAGTAAACAGACTTCACAGTGCATCACCCCAACAGCTGCAACCTCAGTTAATTCCTCACGTAGTTTAGCTCATGTCATGATTATACTCTTCCATGCAAAGAAAGAATTTATTGGGACAGCTTTGGTTATATTGCTCCGTGTGCCTGGTTTTGTGCAGGTTTCTCTTTTATGAGGCCATGGGTGCATTGTGTAGCTTTAACAGATGGTGCATATATTTTTTTGTGAGGGGGATGCATCTGCTGTCATGCCATAAATAGCGTTAAATAAATATTTCTACGCTCGAGATGAAAACGAGCTTGATTCATTGAACAGGAAGTGAACACCTCTCAGCCTCCATATACAAATGCACAGTGCTATATTTCATCTACCAGCTGCAAAAGGTCACGTCAAACCCAGTTAGGCAGGGAAATGAGATTATAATAATCATCTTAAAGCTAAGAAAGGCCTACTTAAGGAGCTCTATTGTGACATGTGATGTCTCAGATCTGCGAGACGCGGAAACAGAGGACAGCGGAGAAGAGATCCAGAGGAAAGGAGACGCGCTCCCCGTCCAGACGGACAGAAGTCACTACGAGACGAATGTTCAGCCGAGCATCTCAGGTCAGAGCGTGTGATGCATCTGAGCGCTGGTTTGGATCTGTGTGTGTTTGTGGCTCAGATAAAATTCTCTTTGGGAGTACTTCAAAAATCTAAAAATAAAATATATCATTGTGATCGTTGCCTGAGGTATAGAAGGATCCCGGCAGTCTCATCCATCTGCAGCAGAAATTCTCTGTGTTCACTTCGGGCCTTAAAAACAATCAGTATTGTTTTCCTATCTGGGCTGATGTGTTTACGGCACTGGGGAAGCAGGCTGTGCCAGGTCTTATTCTTAAGTGACTGCGGTGTCAGGGTTCAGGGACCACAATGCTCTTCTGACGTGTCTGTGCTGCAGACTTGGAGACTCTTTGACTATTTATAACCAGTGAGACATAATACAGAGGGTTCAGGGCTCCGAGATAATGAATGAAAACACATCGTCTGGGAGGCCTGGCTCAGTGCTATGTCCTTCAAACTCATGCATCCATGTAACAGCACAAGGGTTTTAACAATTTATCACTTTCCCCCCCTCCTCCTATGAATAGACGCTGATGCTTCAGGATTTGGCCTTCTGCATACATCAAGAAGAGTAAGGCTTTCTTACTAAGGCTCTTTCATCATTTACATCCGTTGTTTAATTGATGTATTTATGGTTGGGCTTTCTCGGTCATGAATCGCTCTCATTTTTATGGTCTAAAGTAATGCGATGGAACTCATAGACATTATAAATGTACACTTTTAATTCTGACAAGTCTTCCATGCTCATCAAGGATGTGTGCAATAATACAATAATATAATAATTTGGAAAAATAATATTTAAATGTCTTTTCTATTTTAAAATTTCTGCTATTTATGAGCTGAATTTTTAGCATCAAGTTTTTACTGTATTTTTGATCAAATAATGCATATTCAATATGCAAGCCACAAACAATACCATTAATAATGGGTAATTTATTTCAATTAATTGGTTTGTTTGGTTTTTATTTAAAAATAATTGGTTTTATTTAAAAATAATTAAAATTATATATATATATATATATATATATATATATATATATATATATATATATATATATATATATATATATATATATATATATAATAAAAAATAAATTAATGGATTTACTGATTCAGAATCACTCGGTGGTCCAGGAAAATAAATATCTAATAATGTTACAAACAAACACAGATGTTTTTGGTGAGCAATGCCATTGGGTTCGCTTTGAATAAAATGATGTGTAAATGTAATGCAAATGCCTTGAGAATTGGTTTAAATGAAGAACCAAATTCAAAGAATCATTGATATACAGGCTTTTCCTTGCCAAGCGACCCCTTTAGAGCTGTTCTTTCCTGCTGCAGTATGTGAAGCTGGTGGATTTCCAGGAGGAGGTGAGAGCTCACAGGGATCTGGATGGGTTCTTGGCGCAGGCCAGCATCCTGCTGGACGAGAGAGCATCCTCCCTGGATGAAGTGCTGCGCAGAATGCTGGAACATGTGGCCATGGATGGCCAGGGCTGCTGTAATGCAGAGGAGGTCATGCACGCTCTGTTCACAGACGCCGGAGGACAGGAGGCCAACGGTGAGCAGCGGGCCGTCTGCCCCAAAGGTCACAGGTCATCTAGTCTAGCAGTCCAGGGGATGAGCTTAATGGATGAACCACTGTCTTTAAATAAAATCATGAATGTGTTTTACTGTATTCTCTCTCTGTCTGTTGAAGTTCACTTGTTGACCGAGACCATTCAGGGAGTGACAGCGACAGCCACTGGAGTTCGCTACCAGCAGTCCTGGCTCTGTGTGCTGTATGTAGAGCTTAAACATCAATAACTAAGCACTTAAAAATACATACCTACATATCTAAGCCATATGTTGTGCACCTGCCAGTTTTTTTCTTTTTCCAGTATGTTTTTGACTAGGGACCCTGTTACATCTTAAGCCTATAATATAGATGCATATGCACATGCATGCATACTTTTATGTCTATTTATGGTGCTACCATTAAAATAATAATTGCACTTTGTTTATATACAGTACATTTACATACAGAAATTGATTTAACCGTTGGCCAAATGTTTTTTTTTAATGCTTTTTAATAAGCACTGTCTTCTGCTCACCAAGGTTAGGTTTATTAGATTAAAAATACAGTAAAAATTTTAATATTGTGAATTATTGATCAAATTTAAAATAATTGATTCTGTTTGAATATATTTTAAAATGTAATTTATATTCATTATGGCAAATATGATTTTTCAGCATTATTAATCCAGTCAAGAAACATTTCTTATTTTTATCACTGATGAAAACTGTTTTTTTTTTTGCTACTTAATGTATTTATGATGCATTGCCATTAACAAGGTTATGATATGTGCAAAAAAAGAAAATTCATATTCATATTTTTATTTGGCAAGGATGGCATTAAATCAATCTAAAGTGACAGAAAAGACATTTATAATGTAAAAAAATTTTTTTTTTCAGATAAATGCTGTTCAGTGAACTTTCTATTCAACAAAGCATCCTAGGCACAAAAATATATATAATGCAGCAAAACATTTTTAAACGTTGACAATAATTAGAAATGTTTTTGATCATCAGATCAGCATAAGAATGATTTCTGGAGGATAATGTGACACTAAAGACTGGAGTAATGATGCTGAAGATTCAGCTTTGATCAAAGGAATCAATTACATTGTACAATATATTCACATAGAAAACAGTTATTTTAAATTGTAATAATATTTCAATTTTTTTCTGTTCTTATATTTTTGATCAAATACATGCATACTTGGTGAGAATTCTTTTAAAAACAAACCAAAAAAAAATCTTTTTACAAACTTTCTGCTGCCAGTTTATATTAAGTACCCTATTTAAGTTAGAAAATGGCAAGTGAGATGTGCACAATTATTTATTTGACACAATTTTACTTTGAACACAACAATACATGCCTAGAAGCAATCAAGTAAGTACATTTATTGGCTGATGCAGATAAACTAAATATGATCAGCCGAGCCTATCTATCTGTCTATTTAATCATTTATTCACATTTAATCATATATATGTCTGATTAAAAACATGTGCCCTTCTGCATTCAGCTGTAATGTGAAGAGTCTTCAGAGACGCTGCGTCTGTGTTTCGCGTCTGGAGCGGCCGCAGAACTGGGGCGTGAACTGCTGCGAGGTTCGCTACGTTATCCTCATCCTGGCACCGCCTCGCACAGTAAGCTTCTCCTTTCACTTCTCATCACCTAGAGTGACAAAAACACACATTTTAATTATCCCTGCTGTGTGCTAATTTGCAATGGTTTCAAACCGTGTCAAAGTTTACGCTTAAAGTCTTCGGTTTCAGTTCAATCTGTAGTGTTACTTTTAGCATCTCAGATCTATTTTAAGCATCTATTGTAATTTTCATCTTCCGTATACCCTACAGAAAAGCACAAAGACCGCTATAGAGCTCGGCCGCACGTTTGCCACCTTGTTCTCAGACATCTCGTTTAGACAAAAACTCCTGGAAACCAAGACCCAGGAGGACTTCAAGCAGGAGCTGGTGATTCAAAGACAGCGGCTGTCCACTGCCATCCAGAAACCCTCGCTGGAGGAAGAGACCGACCCATACAGCAACAAACCACTCAAGGTCTGGAGCCGAGAAGGACTCGGCCGACCAATTATCTGCTCAGTCTGCCTTTTAACTTAATGTTGGGTTTCTCTGTGGGCCGTGAAGTGCAAACTTCACACACACACAGTTCTCACATTATGCTACACTAGTGATGCAACCATAGACTGTAAAGAAATATGGACGTAGTGTCCGTGACGTCACCCATAGACTCCTCATTAGCGGTTTTGAAGCCTAAAGTGTGTAGAGCGGGTCTCCCGGATAATCGAAAATGGGCAAAAAGGCGGGAGCTGATTGCTGAAGCCACGCCCACCTAGTGCGACGGCATTGTCAGCAGCGGCAATCCACCTGTCACTCAAGTGGCCACGCCCTTAATTATGCAGAACTTTAAGTCTTAATATAATTTAAACGGATGAGTTTTAAAAAGATTCACCCCCCTCACAGTTGTCAAGAAGGGCAAAATTAGCAATATAGACCAAAATCTTTTTTTGAACCAGGCTGTAAACATTTTTTTTTCTGCTGTAAAGTTGGGCATTGTAACATGGGGAGTCTATGGGACTGACTCCCTTTTTGCAGCCAGCCTCAAGCGGCCAGTCGATGAATTGCAGTTTTAGTCACTTCCTTATTGGCCTCACGAGAGAGAGCGGGAGGTTGCTGCTCGGGTGCAACCCATCACTGAACTCATCATTTTAACATCTTTGAGTCTCGGATTGAATCATTTATCAAAAATTTAATTTGTTACTTATAAAACACTTTAAGTACTTTGATACCATGGCACAAACTACTGGACTAAATAATATTAAAGCTCATAAACATCATTAAAGACAACTGAAAATACAGTAATAAAATAATACCAAATACACAAAGATGAATGCAGTATAAATAGTCAGTTACATTAGTATTCATGTATAGAAATCTAAAAAGTGTGAAATAGGACTATAGTGTTCAGTGTATAAATTAAATACTGATTACACTTTGTTAAAGCTGTGTTTTGTTGTTTGATTGGCATTAATGACACAGACAGCAGCAGGTATTTATAGGCTGCTGTCTCTTTAAGACCAAATGCGCGAACAGAATATACCGACATACATCAGGTTTCTTTCTCAAAGTTTAAAGGTGCTGTAGGGGAACTTTTGTAAAAAAATTATTTTTTACATATTTATTAAACCTGTCATTATGTCCTGACAGTAGAATATGAGACAGATAATCTGTGAAAAAATCAAGCTCCTCTGGCTCCTCCCAGTGCTCCTATTGCCATTTGCAGAAAGTCATGTGCTCAAAATTATTGCTAGGGACTATTTAGTAGTCGATGGATATTGGTAGGGACATGTCATAGCATGCCTACTAAACAGAATTTTTTTTTTTTTTTTTTTTTTTTTTGTATTATTTTAAAACTGCAACTTTTTTCTCTCTCTTTAACCTCAGAATTGTTGACCAACAAAAATGTACCCAACAGTTAAAATCATGAAACATCATGAAATGATTTGAACACTGCCGTAATAACGCTGAAAAGCAGCTTTGATAAGTTTACAATATATTTAAATAGAAAATTTATTTTAAATGATAATAATATTTCAAACAATTTCTGTTTAATATTTATGTGATTAAATAAATAAGGCCTTGATGAGCATAAGACTCTTTTTCAAAAATAAATAAGCATCTCCTTTTACTGAACATTGGTTGTTTTCTTTAAAAATTGCTAAATCTCTTTGTAGTAAGTGTAGGTTGTATTCTGTCACAGGGATTATGCAATTATTTCAGAGATTCAAGAACAGATTTTCCATTATATTTCTTTTTGTACTGCATAATAAGAGTTATAACATTTCAGGCGCAGCTGTTTTGATGTGGCATCTGGATCTCAGATAAATTACAGTTTCCTATCTTGTGATATTTTACAACAACACTTTTTTTGTTAAGGTTTACTTATGCACTTAAGATTTTAAGCATATTTTTCCACTACTAAATCTCCTTTTGTACGCAGGTAAAAGATTTCCTCCGAGCAGGTCGTGGGGTTTATGAAGACCTGTGCCGCAGGCTTCCCTTGTACCTGTCGGACTTCACAGATGGCGAGTCTCTGTTTCCCTCAAGGCTCTGGTTGACTTCACTTTAACTAAAAATATCAGAAATCTCTCTGTTGCTGGAGCTGAGGTGTTTGTCGCTGTGTGGTTCTCTCTCCAGGTATTCTGGACTCTAACAGATCTTTGTTGAAGTACACCACAACAGCCATCTTCCTCTACATCGCCATCCTGCTGCCGGCCATTGCGTTCGGTTCTCTGAATGATGAGAGCACGCGAGGAGAGATAGGTCTGTGCTTCATCATTTATAGTCATTAGCTGATGGACCACCTTGGACCAGAAACACCATTTTGGGTTCCTTTTAGTGAACGGTTCTCAAAAGAACCATTTTTTCTTTTTCATTGTTACATTTTTCTTGGTACGATTTAAAAAATAAAGATTGCAAAAGGTGGTTTTCACAGTGATGAAAAATTTTCCAAAGAACATTTCAGAGAACAGTCCTTAAATAAAGGTTCTAAAAGGTTTATTTTTTTTTATTTTTTTTTTGATACCTTAGAATTACAATTTTGGGTTCCTCTTTGGGTTTCTGTTTTTGTAAACATTTCTTAACTCTCTGTGCCTATTCATTTTTGGGTTTACACTTTGTAGCTTTTCAAGTCCGAAGTGACCGAAGCCTTCAAATGTAACTCAGGAAAATCAATATAAATGTAATGCATATTTTTGTTCAATAATATTTTTGGTTGTTATTTAAAATTCTGAGGGGATTTTTAAGGTAGCTTTTTACGATTTATTTTTCTGCTGTCATTTTATTTGTTATTTTTTGCTACAGTACAAAGTGTTATTTTTCACATTTTCGACGCTTTAATCCTTTAACTTCCACATCCACATCATGTCCTTGATTTTTTGTGTGCTCACATAGCCATGTGTCAACAAGTGTGATCTCAATTCGATTTATTTCTGTCAAAAGTGACTGAAGACACCCTGACAGTTGAACAATCCAAAAACCTTTTCTGCTATAAAGAAATTTTGTGAACTGTAAAGTTTTTACACTCTCAAAAATAAAGTTTCTTCATTGGCATCAATAGTTCAATCAATAACCTTTCACATCCATTTCAACTTTCCATCGCACAAAAGGTTCTTTATAGTAGAAACATCTTCAGATTTCTAGCTCTTTCCCTGCCTTATTTTTTTTATTTTTAAGTTGCCATCCACCGTCAGCATTTCTGATCATTTGCAAAAGTTTCATGGTCCCCAGAATGTTTTACTCTATGAATATCTGAACATGCAGTGTGTCAAAGCAAAGTACTAGAGCCTCTGCTTACAAAACAAATCTAGTTTCATGCTTTTTTTTTTTAAGGTCAATATTTGATTGTGGGTAAGTTTCATACATAACTTCAAATAAAAAAAAAATGTTGAGAAAATCGTGTTTTTTGCAAGACTACATCAGGATGTGATTTAGATTGATGATCAAAGTATAGATGGAGTGGATCCTCCTAAGCTTTGTCGACATTTCATTTGGTAACGTTAGGCAGTTTTGTTAGATTATCACACTATTTTACATTTCCATCTGTTTGTTTCTGCTTCTTCTATGTCTGTGTTCTCAGAAAAATAAGGTTTCTCAGGGAATTGATCTCTGAAAGGTCCTTTGAGAAACCAAATCGTCTATGACATTGCTTTGATAACATCCTTTCAGAACTTTTGTTTTAAGAGATAGTTTACCCAAAAATGAAAACTCAGTAATTCATAACCTTTTCTTTGCAGATGTCCAGAAGACTATCGTTGGTCAGTGCATTGGAGGAGTGATTTACTCTCTATTTGCTGGTTCTCCACTGGTCATTCCTCTGACCACTGCACCTCTGGCCATCTTCATCAGCGGTGCTGTATCTCTCTTATGAAGACCGTTGAGCTGACCGTCTCTTTCAGAGGCCTTTACAGTTGTTTTCTCTCTTTTGTTTGCATACTGCAGTGATCAGAGGCATCTGTGATGACTACGACCTTGATTTTCCTGCTTTCTACGCCTGCATTGGCCTCTGGAACAGTCTGTTCCTCATACTGGGAGGCATCTTCAATGTCAGCCTGTTTATGAAGCTCTTTAAACGGTCAGTGGAGTAGTACAATCTGTGTATCTGCCAGGAATGTGATTTTATATCAACTTTTATATTTTGTGACCTGAGAAGTACAGTATGACCAACATGAATTAGATAAATAGAAAAGAAAAATAGTTTGGTGGTAAGAGGTGAGGGACTGTTTGAAGACTGAAATCACAAAACGACCTTGAACAATTACTAAACAAACTGCAATATGTAAATTAAATATAATATGCATTAACTGAATCACAAAGGCTGCGATTGAATTATTTAAGAATATAGTCTGCTGCGCTGCATGCATCACAATGAGAAGCGCAGAACTGTGGGTTTGTTAGTTTGTTTTTTGTGCAGGATTACATTAGATGCTTCTCCACACAAAGTCTGGATTGCATTTAGAAACACAAGATATGACATATGATATATTTACAAATTGTGATGAGGATCAATTATTAATTTGTTGTCAAAAAAGCTCTACAGTTTCTTTGTGTTCCCAAACTCTGAGGTTTAACAGTTGAGGTTATTGTAATTTTACTCGTGTAAAAAAATTAAAAATTAAATATATATATATATATATATATACATATATATATATATATATATATATATATATATATATATATATATATATATATATATATATATATATATATATATATATATATATATATATATATATTGCCATTATTATTTTCATTATTTACCATTTAATACAATTTAATTATTAACATTTTATAATTTAATAAAATAAAATTATATTTTGAATGATTATTATTATTTTTTATTATCATTGTTATTATTATCTAAACTGGTTCCGTAAATACAACAGAATGTGTCTTGAAACAGCTGAAGTGCTATAAATATATATGTATATATATATATATATATATATATATATATATATATATATATATATATATATTTATATATATATATATGACAAACAATACATTCTCCTCCTTTTTTTGTGTCTGTAACTGATCACATGCCTAATGTGCATATTAATTTTATATTGTTCATATCACTAACCCCAAAACTTGTTCTGCACCATTTGCACTGTATGTGAATTGTTGAGAAGTATGCTATTATGTTAGTTTTCTAAGCAATTGGATCTACGATTTTGGCCGGGCGGATAGAGAAAGTCCCATAAACACAGGCACAGAACGCATATCTTGAGATTAGACTTGGGGGTAATTTTCAATGTTTTCGGTCAGTATGCAACTAGCTAGAACACACAAAGCTAAATCCTTCTTAAAGCATCGAAAAAACTTGCTGACAGCCAAAAAAAAAAAACCAGAAAGTTTTACACAAACATGCACCTCACTCATCTGCTTGAGAAAGTGCAACAATCTAGTTGTCTTTTATTGATGTATGAAATCCCCTCAGGCAGACACCACATTCTGATATGACCTCTCTGTAGCATAAACATCCATCACAAATCTGTGCTGTCCCGTCGTGTGTGTGGTAATCTCTGTGCCTTTTTGTTGTTATGTCTTGGTTTGTGCTCTGTTGCTTTGATAAAAGGGAAGATCAGTTGTTCACTGTGTGCTATGTGTCCTCTCAGCTCCACAGAAGAAGTGATAGCTTTGTTCATCTCCATTGCCTTTGTGGGCGACGCTTTGAAAGGCACCATAAAGAGTAAGTTCAGAGCTCTGATATGTATAAGGACCACAGGCATTGCTGAAACTAATACTCAAACTAGAGCAGGCTTGTGATATCTCAGAAATAAATCATTAATGATGATTTAACAACAGGGACGTGAGTGAGAAAGAAATGGGGAGAAAATGTAAATGTCTTCTTGATGCATTTTGATGTTAGAATATTGTTGATGATATTTCCGTTTGGTGTGTTTTAAAGAGATAGTTCACCCAAAAATGAATTATTTACTTACTTCAAATCAACATCCTTTGTTCTGTGATGCACAAAAGATATTTTTCAGAATGTTAGTGACCAAACGTTTGGACAAAGAAAAATAAACATGGGGACATTTCTCAAAATATAGAATGACATAAGGATGAGTAAATTATGATTTTTTTTTTGGTGAACTATGCCTAAGCAATACTGTAAACAATACTGTACCCAAAACCCCATCATGGCATTGCAAACCTGTAATTTTATCCCATTTCGTGGAACACAAAAAGAGTCGTTTAAAGTAAATGTTCAAGCAGCTCTTTTCCAGCTCTATTCAGTGAAGTTAAATCAAAACTGGGGCTGCTAAATTCCAAAAATAATAAAATGATCCATAGAGTAACATAAAAGTTTTCAGCAAATAGTGGGGTAGGTGTCACACATGATCAAAATTAGCAAAAAAATTATATATATTTATTGTGATTTTTCAAATAGGGATAATTAAACCATATTCTGCTTCTTGTTGTTACCTTGGCTGGTTTAGACCAGTGATGAATAAATAAATATGACACTAAAACCGTCCCTATCTTAATGAATGATTAATTGATTCATTTATTCAAATGATTTGTTCGAAACGGCAGATTCATTTAGAAATGTAGCAACTGGGTGACTTTATGAATGAATCATCGATCAATGATTAATGAAAAAAAAAAAAAAAAAATGAATAATTTATAAAACGAAACACCACCGTGTTGCTCTTAGATGCACAAATGTTCTGATCCGGATTTGATTAGAGCTATTTTCATGGTCAAAAAAATAATAATATATTGTGTGCAAAATATAACTCACTCAATATTAGCTTCATTTTTGTTGAACTGTTATATAATATTAATATCCCATTTGCAATCAAACTCACACACTAATTTTGTGTGTGTGACATTATGTAACTATGTAAATTTAAAAAACAAAAAGCCATACAGGGATATTTTTGCTTTCATATCTCGTATTAACTGCATTCTGATATGCTTTATCACATAATAAATGCTTTTAGACTCTCAAGACATTTTTTTTTTTTTGCAAAGTGGGGGGCATTCTCCATAATGTTAGCTCACATATAGCTAAAACATGATAATTCATGCACACCCCTATAATAGGGTAACTTACATTTTAGAATTATTATTGCTTATTGCTTTCATTGAATGGAAAAGAGCACCATGAACATTCTGCCTAAGATCTCTTTTTGTGTTTCAGAAAAATCAAATACATTTGGAAATCCACCGTCAGAGAGACTAAATTATGACAGATTTGTTTCTTTTTTCTTTTTCTTTTTTTGTTGTTGTGGTTGCACTATTATTTTTTATTTTTATAAATATATATTTATTTATGATTCACTTAATTGCTGTCCACTATATGTTCCTTTTCTCTCAGTATTTCATAAATATTATCATGGCCTTACACTAGTCAATGGAAGCACAGGGGAACTGCAAGGTCTGGGTGTGATCCTTCATCAGGGATTGAATGGAACAGAGTATGGAGGCGGCTCACTGCCTGCAACAGTGGTTCTGTGCACCAGGGAGCGCCCTATTCTTTGCCTGCTGCTGATGCTGGGAACACTGTGGCTGGGCTATGCCCTCTTCCTCATCAAGAGAAGGTCATTATAGGCTAGTTAACTCAGTTGCTAAAGCTTGGTCTTCTGATCTAACATACTTGATTTAAACTAAACTGGTTTCAAATAATACAGAATGACCTGGCTTCAAAGAGAGCAGATAAAACAGTAAATAATGGTCATATAACTGTGGAGGGCTGCTTCCACCACTGAATAAAAAAATAAATAGAAAGGGAATATCCAAAATAAAAGTTTTTGTGCATGTGTACTGTCAATTTATTATGTAGGCCTATATATAAATACAAACACATGATGCATATATATATCTAGAAATATAATAGCATAACTGTATATGCATGTAAACATTTTCCAAATATATACAGTATGTTGTTTATCTATATATACTGTACATAATAAACACAGTGCACATAAATCATGCAAACAAAAATTTGTAAATCACGATTAATAGTTTGACTGCACTATTTTTTATTTATGTTTTTTCCCCCTTCATTTTGTTTGATATAAACTTGCAATTCAGAGTTTGAAATGTAAACTCAAAATTTTGAGAATTGCAAGATTTAAACTTGCAATGCTTTTTTTCTCAGAATTGTTGGTTTATATCTTTTAATTTTGACATTTCTTCTAGAATTGTGTTTATATCTTGCAATTGTGACTTTGTAAGTCGTGAGTCATAAAGTCAGAATTGTGTGATATAAATGTATTTAATTTAATTTATTTATTTATTTTTGCATTTGCTAGTTATAAAGTACAGTTCTGAAAAAATGCAAGATCTCATTATTCTGAGAAAAGTAATCAGAATCACAAGATATAAACTTTTGCAAGTTTATATCTCAAAATTCTCACAATTGCGTGTTTTCTGACTTCATTCTGACAATTCGGAATTTTGACTTCTAGCTCACAATTACCATTTAAAATCATGCAACTCTGACAAAAAAATGAATGAAATCAGAATTGCAAAATTAGTCAATTCTGATTTTATAACTTGCAATTACAATTTTACCTAATTCTGAGAAAAAAGTCAGAATTGCGATTTTATATCATGTTATTCATATATATCATTATGTCATGCAAATCATGCATAGTAATTGCGTATTGTGAGTTAAAAAGTTATTAATATTTTTTTATGTATTGGCGGAAATTGGCTTCCATATATTACTCGAGGTTTACATTTTCTACTTTCCTGGTTCTTTCCAGCCCATTCCTGCATGCAAAAGTCAGGGAGGTGGTGTCAGACTGTGCATTGCCAATATCTGTGGTCATCTTCTCCTTCGTGGGCTCCTACCTGTTCATCGACATTCAGCGTGAGTCCTCATTGAGAAAAAAAACCCTTTATGATCATGTAGTATTTTTGCTTATATCAAAATGATCAAAAATAGACTCTGGGTTAGGTGCGATTACATCCCGCGGTAATTTAATTATTATTCAACCCATCAGTATTCAACCAAACATTATTATTTACCTGCCATACTGTAATTCCAAACCTGCATAACTTTGCACAAAGGGAAATGATTAGAAGGATATTTAATGAAAATTAAGACTGACTCACATTTTTGTACGTTTTACATAAAATACCTTGTAAATGTTGTTATATCGTGTGCTGCAAAGATTACTTACCTAACAAAATTGTAGTTAGTAATGTAATCCATTATATAATATAATTTGACTACTTTTTGATTACTTTTAGATTACAGTACTTGTGACCTAACTCATTTTAGCACATTGATTTAAATAGAACAATATTGTACCATCTTCATATAAAAATACAAATTGCGCACACGATTTGCTAATTAGTTCCCCCTGATTTGCTATTTCGTTCACTCGATTTATAAATTGCGCGCACGATTTACTAATTAGTTCCCTCAATTTACTATTTCATTCACTCGATTTATAAATTGCATGCACGATTTACTAATTAGTTCCCTCGATTTGCTACTTCGTTCACTCGATTTATAAATTGTGCCCACGATTTACTAATTAGTTCCCGTGCGCACAATTTAGGCAATGGAAGGCAATGGTACTCGTGTGCACGTTTTAGTACATTGAGGGAACGAATTAGTAAATCGCACGCACAATTTCTTTATTTTTTATTGCATGTCATGTTCTCCGTAGATTTCGAGTATTTTAAAATGTAATATAGACGGTTTCATCGGGCGCACGCGCGTGGACCTAAGTTAACTTCCGGTCTGTTGGCTGCAGTGCCTTGCCTTCTACAAACAGAAGTGATGAGTAGACTGAAGTTGGGCTCAGGTGGTTGTGCTGAGGGATGTGTTTCCCATACATTTATTTATTTTTGGAGACTCGCCACAATTTTAAAACTGATTGATTTTCAAAAAGGCTTCATTGAATAAACATGAGTAACGTACTGCACTTGTATTAATAATAATTCCTTACATTTATATGTTTAAAAGTGACAGTGAAAGTGACGTGACATTCAGCCAAGTATGGTGACCCATACTCAGAATTTGTGCTCTGCATTTAACCCATCCCAAGTGCACACACACAGAGCAGTGAACACACACACACACTGTGAGCACACACCCGGAGCAGTGGGCAGCCATTTATGCTGCAGCGCCCGGGGAGCAGTTTGGGGTTCGGTGTCTTGCTCAAGGGCACCTAAGTCGTGGTATTGAAGGTGGAGAGAGAGCTGTACATGCACTCCCCCCACCCACAATTCCTGCCGGCCCGAGACTAGAACCCACAACCCTTCGATTGGGAGTCCGTCTCTCTAACCATTAGGCCACGACTTCCCCACGATATTTTTAAATATCAAAGCGAGGCACAGGTGTTTTTATATCGCTGTATTTCTGAAGGAAGACTTGCATGTTATATGCCTGATAAAGCAGCGTGTGAGTGATCAAAAAATTATTATCAAAAAATATCTACTCTAGAGGGACTTGGCTGTTGTTATTTATTCTATTTGGAAGTCTACCGGAAGTTAAGTTAGGTCCACAATACAGGCACGTGCAGTAACGTTTGTCTATGTTGTTGCTGTTGAAACCGTCTATAATCTAATTAAATATACCTTATTTTTGGAATCTGATTAAGTAATCCAGATTGCATATAATGTGGAAGTCTCAGGTTTCTATAGGAAGTGAAGAGTCTAACAATTGACTTTTTTTTATTAAAAGGTGGGACTTCCATTACTAGAGCTGCCATATTGCATGTTGCATTTTCTCCCATTCACAGCAATGCCAGTAACATCTGTTAGATATTGTACAGACTTTGATTCAAACCTGGCACCTCGAAACATGTCACAGCAGGACATCCTGATCAATTGGCATTGACGTCAAACCTTTCGCAATCCATTTTGAGGTGACAGGTTTGAATGTGATTGAAGGCTTTGGCAAAGTGAGTACATATTTGCAGAACTGTCATTTGTTTGGTGAACTTTACATTCATTCCTTCAAATATGTTCATCCACAGTTCCAGTTTTCAACTACCAGAATGAAGCCCTATTCAAAGTAGCAGCTTTTGACCAGCTGACAGGGATGAACGTATTAAGTGCATGTGGTCTTGGCTTTCTCCTTGCCTTGCTCATCTTCATTGACCAAAATATTGTGGTGTCCCTCACCAATGCCCCAGAGAACAGGTATCCATGCAGAAAATCAGTACTATGTGAATCAGGAAAAGTCATATTTGCAGTGTTGGGGAAATTACTTTTAAGAATATACTTTTAAATATCTAAAGTCATTTTGGCTTATTAGTATGGTTTAATTTGGATCAACGAAGGTAAGCAGCAAAGACATTGGTCCATCAAATGGAAATGAATACATATAAAGAATATTTGTGTTTTTTAACATATTTAATTATTACAGGTTTGTGTCAGATTCTCAGTCTGCACTTGCGTTGCACTGTTTTTATCCATTTTGAGAGATACTGAATCTTTGTGTTTTTTTGTAAGTGAGATGAATGCACATTGACATTTAGTCTAGATCTACAGTAACATCATGTTCAAACAGCGCCTCTGCACTTACTCCCCGTTTCTCTCAACATGAGGACAGGAGAGCAATCAGCCAATAAATGGGAAACAAAATGGAAACTGCTTTTACTTATTTGAAAAGGTAACTCAGATATTTTCTTGTACAGTAAATCAATGCATTACTTTATGCATAACTTGAAAAAGTAATCTGATAACATAACTTTGTTATGCGTTACCCCCAACACTGCATGTGTGTCCCTGGAGCACAAAAGCAGTCATAAGTAGCACAGGTATGAATAGCCAACAATACACTATGTGAGTCAAAATGATCAATTTTTCTTTTATGCCAAAAATCATTAGGATATTAATTAAAGATCATGTTCCATGAAGATATTTTGTAAACCTCCTATTCTAAATTTATCAAAACATATTTTTTGATAATTAATATGCATTGCCAATAACTTCATTTGGACAACTTTAAAGACGATTTTCTCAGTCTTTAGATTTTTTTGCACCCTCATATTCCAGATTCATCAACAGGAAGCTTGTTTATTCAGCTGTGGGATGATGCATGAATCTCAATTTCAAAAAACTGACCCTTATGACTAGTTTTGTGGTCCAAGGTCACAGATTTGAGTTTTAAAATTAAAAGTTTGTTTCCATGCTTCTGTGCCATACCTTCTCTATTTGCTATAATGATGTTTTTTTCAGAGCTCAGTGAGCCGTCATTCACAGTCTCAGAAGATGCTGAGGGGATGCCGTATGATCTCTTTTGGTGTGTGTGCATGTGTTTCAGACTGCTAAAGGGAACGGCGTACCACTGGGACCTGATGCTCTCTGGGTTAATCAACATCCTGATGTCAGTGCTAGGTTTGCCATGGATGCACGCAGCTTTCCCACACTCCACGCTTCATGTGCGTCAGCTAGCGCGGGTGGAACAGCGAGTGGAGGGGGGCCACCTCTACGAAACGTGATCGCACGCACCTACCGTCACACTTAGAGAACATGATACCAACAGATGATGTTTAAATATGAGAGTGTGAATAACACATCAAGTGTGATTAACCGGAGTTGTAAAACACGTCCTTGTGTGCACCTGCAGGATAGTCAGCGTGAAGGAGACGAGACTCACCTCGCTGGCTGCGAACATCCTGATTGGTTTGTCAGTGTTTTTGCTGCCGGTGCCTCTGCAGTGGATACCGAAACCCGTTCTCTATGGCCTTTTCCTGTACATCGCTCTCACGTCTATTGATGGAAACCAGATGTGTGACCGAATGGCCCTTCTGCTTAAAGAACAAGTAAGCCTCGAGAGCCAGAAGTAATCATTCGGTGGAGGATCTTTGTTGTAAAGTTTTTCAATACAAGTTTTATTCGCCATTAAATTGGTCAAAAGTGAGCATTAAGACATTTATAATGTTTCAAATAAAAGCTGTTCTTTTGAACTTTCTGTTCATCAAAGAATCCTGAAAAATGAAATGCATCAGGCTTTTCACAAAAATATGAAGCGGCACAACTGTTTCCATCATTGATTATAATCAGAAATGTCTCTTGAGCAGCAAATCATAATGATTTCTGAAGATCATGTGACACCGACGATGGTGACAATACAGTTTTTTTTTAAATTGTAATAATATTTCACAATAATACTGTACTTCTAATCAAATAAATGTATCAGTGGTGATCATAAGAGACTTCTTTCAAAAACATTTAAAAATCTTAGCCGCCCCAAACATTTGAAGAGTAGAGAAGAGCTATTGGGGATGAACTGGACATAAGGAACAACACTGGGACTTTTCCTGGTATAAAACCAATTTTTTATTTAAATATGAAAGAAAAAAGAAAAAAAGAAGAAAAAAGCATTTTTAAAAAAGTTCTTAGGCCAATTTGTACTACACCATTGTGTGGGGAAAAATGCATCGTTCTTCACTGATGTCTGTTCAAATTAACCACAAACTGTATAAAGTAGTCGATGAGTGACACTGTATATTAAGAGCACCATCCATCACAACACAAGTTAATAAAGACACTTAATAAAAACAGTTAAACATTCATTGTAACTTAGTTTATTTAAAAGCTGCACATGTTCTTCTGGGTTCAATCCAAGTCTCCAGATCACTCAGTATTTATCAACAATACATCATTTATTGTGTAATTTAATAGTGCTGGCTTCACAACCCCAAAGGAAAATCAGTATAAATCACTATACTGTACTATAAGGTGAAGTGAGGGATTATCTGTGGTTGTATAGTTAAAAATCCTAGGTTGTTACATAATCCCAATCTATTCCAAAACAATGCGGATTTACAGCTTTAAAGTCATCATGAAATCATTAACAATTTTAAAGTAATGTGACAAATTTTTAAGGTTTTGTACTAGATTTGTGCTTACAAGACATATCACAAGTCAAACACCTGCCCAAAATTCAACTCTTTATAACTGTATGTTTAAGATCAAGTATCTTCAGTGTCGTTTTATGTGTTGTGTTCAGCATAAACAGACCATCAGCTTTTTGCTGGAAATTCTTCTTGGTTCGTGTATTAGGAAAGTAAATACGATTATGTTAGCTACATATGTTGATAATACACAAATCTGTCACTGATCATTCTTATCTCAATCTGCGTTCCCAAGACGTCGTATCCACCCACGCACTACATCCGCAGAGTGCCTCAGAGGAAGGTGCATTATTTCACAGGCCTGCAGATGGTTCAGTTGATCATCCTGTGTGCGTTTGGGATGTACCCTCTGCCCTATATGAAGATGATCTTCCCTTTACTCATGATCATGCTCATTCCAATAAGGTATGTCATAGTTATTATATCAGAGTGGGAAAAATAGGTACAATGCTGTCAAAGTACATCTTTTAACCCTTTTTACCCCTAAATGGTTTTAGTAGTTTTGAAAGGATATTGTACCTTTTTATCTGAGAGTGTATATTTACAATGTCTTGAAGATTATAAGAAAGCAGCGTGTCTGCTGTTTACTGTTTCTGTGTGCATAACGTCTGTCACACAATGCAGATTTGGTATCCTGGCAGTTTTTATATAGTTTAAAGGGGTATATGTATATGCATATATGCCATAACATAACACTTTCTTTGCAGGAACTACTTGTTGCCGAAGATCATTGAAGCAAGGTACCTGGATATCATTGATTCTCAACACATGTAGACGAACAAATAAAAAAAATGGACGGTTTAGAAACATAAACACTTTTAAAATGCAAGGGGGAAAGTGCATTTCCTATTTGTATTCTTGTTAGAAAACATGGTTTTATGGCTGTGATATGTGCATTCGATGTGTTATGAATTCATTCTTTATACAATTGTGCCTGACATTTTTTATTTATTTAGCGGAATCATAAACTCTTATTTTTTTTCCTCCCATGATTCTCAAGTGTCTCTTTGTTCAGTCACAGCGTGTATCTGGCACTGGGATATGTGGTGAACAGTATTATTATTATTTTATTTCGCTATCTGAAACTGCACACAGAAATATTTGCAGATCAAACCCATTTCATAACAAAATCTCAGCACATCTCATGTTCAGGTTTTATCATTTTAACTCTCTGATGCCGGATGCCTCTACTGTAGACTGATCTTTAAAAGCCCATCATCACCAACACAACCACTGACTCTTACACATAATACTTCTCTTTATATTTTTTTTTCTGTTTATTATATAAAATATTAATTCACAATGACTGATGAAAATAGTGAGGATGCAACCTCTGCATGCACCATTATTCTCTGTTAAATGTGCACCAGTTTCAAAATACATGAATGCATCATTGTGGAGAAGAAGATCTTGTTTTGACATAAAGAATATATTTATTTAATAGATTCGATTAAATATTTCATGCATCAGAGAGAAATAAGTATAATCATTCTGACCTACTTTTTTTGAGAGCAGCAAATCAGTATATTAGAATGATTTCTGAAGATCACGTGACACTGAAGACTGCAGTAATGATGCTGAAAATATATTGGTTAATATATTCCGACTTTTTGATCACTTTTAGATTACTTTTGACCTAAAAGATATTAAATTCGATGTTATCAACATCATGAAGTGTATTAAACATTACATTATGCCAGGTTTTTCCAAACTGGGGTTCATGTATGAACTACAAGAGGGTTTGTGAGTTGATAAAAAATATGTAATCATCGTATCATATGTATAAAACATAACCATAATCTGATTATGAGAATTTCAAATGTAAAAGAATCATTTACATGTACCTTTTTTTTTTTTTTTTTTTTACATGTAATCTGTTACTACCCAGCAGTGCTTTAAGTGGCCCAAAAGAGGTGCTGGTACTATATTATAGCCAAAAAAAATAAAAATCTTTTCTTTTCTGTTTTTTTTTTTTTTTTTTTTGATGACTCCTCTCATCCCCTGAGGTAACAACAACTATACTGAAGGGGTTTTATATACAGCAGTCAACAGGCAACCTTAATAATGAATCCTTTTATTAGTTTGTGGATTTGCTTGAGCTAGAAAGAACTACTGAACATAAATAAAATATGCAAAAAAGATGACTCAATGATTCATGCTCCGAACTCCCGAACTGACTCAAATGATTCGCGATCCCGCTACGAACTCCCGAACTGACTCAAATGATTCACGAACCTGCTCCGAATTACCGAATTGATTCAAATTATTGCCGATCCCCAAACGGACTCAAATGATTCGCGAAGCCGCTCCGAACTCCCGAACTGATTCAAATGATTCGCGATCTCCAAACTGACTCAAATGATTCGCGAACCCGCTACGAACTCCCGGTTCAAATGATTCACGCTCCATACTCCGAACTAGGAAGAATTAGGAAGCGTGCATTGTGAAGGGCACTCTGAAAAGCGGCAGCGCAGGCTTAACACAGATGTCCAAATGAACGTACCTGTACGCTAAAAGCACGTTCTGGGCGCACGGAGAGGTGGTGGTACGCTCGAGAGCTATATTTGGAAGTGGCGGTACCGGTGTTCCGGTGAGTTCAGTTCCCCTGTTTCCCCTTCGGCGCATGCGTGAATTGCTGACGTCATGATTTCGAAGCGGAAAATGTGTGCTTTTTTTATCCCAAACGTCAGTTTCTGATGTTATTTCCTACTTTTCATCCACATAAGGTAAATTTCACGTTGTTTGTCAAAAATATTAGTAGAATGTATTGTTTTTGGAGGTTTTATAGCTCAGTCTTTCGCAGTTTAGACTCCAACTTGTGAAACTGTACAACAGCGTCAAGTTAATAAACGAATTTCGACAGGCGCTTATATTATTATTATTATTATTATGTTGTTGTTGTTTGTCTGGGTTGTCACACAACCTTATGTTTTCTATAAATAAACAATATTGCGGTGTGTACTGGCCCACTTAAAGCACCGCTACCCAGCATTGCAAATTAGTGATTTTAATATTTGTTTCCAACAGTTTGTGTTGCACCACATTGACTGTATTTAAAATGAATGCAACTAGTTTTGCTACTGATTTACATTAAAGCTTGCATTGTTTGATAGCAGATTAAAAATGCATTTAAACTTCTAGATTTCCCTTTGTTTTAATATTTATAGAGCAGATTTTAAGAATGGCACATGATGCGCCACAATGATTGTGATTCATCTGAAAGTTGTGTATCCTAGCAACACGTGAATATTAGCCCACCAGTGGTGAGCATGAGCTCAGAGGAGTCAAGAGGACTTGTGTACCGCAGACTGATGTTGTTCACATGTAATCAAAGGCAGGTCTCTTAAGACACAAGCTTTGAGCAGCGCTGCAGGGATGCAATCACCTGTGCAAGCCTGACTAAATAAAGGATTAAAGACATTTCCATACCTTCATGTCATTCGCAAGAAGATTTGTGTAGTAGTGTAGTGTTTTTGAACCGTACTATAGTAAAGTACTTGAATTAATTTGTTGATGTCATTCTGTAATATAACAACTATAGTAATATAAATATATTACTTTACCCAAATTTTCTACAACTATAGGGAATATTATACTATAGTAACCTACAGTTTACAGTAGTAAAAATTAAAGTATACCACGATATTTATTACAGTTTATCAGTTCACTACAGTTAATATTACAGTATGCTGTAGCATTCATTAACAAAGCATTGTAAATAATACATGATACACTTTACTATAGTATGGTTTAAAAACACTATAGTATTTACTATAAATTACTGTAGTATTTTTTTCATGCAAAGAAGTTTGAAATAACTTTGAAAAGTCTGAAGATTTTACTCAAAGCCAATAACAAGTTCTAGCACTTTGCAAAAAAATGTTGCTGACATGTTTTAGCTTGATTTATCACATTGCTAACATGTATTAACATGTTGCTATCGTGATTTAGCATGTTACATGTTATGTTTTACATGCTGTAAACATGATTTAGCACTTTGCTTATGTATTAACGTGTTGCTAGCATGACTTAGCATGTCCCATGTGATGTTTTAACATGTTATAACCATGATTTAGCATATTGCTTACGTATTAGCATGTTGTTAGCATAGTTTAGCATGTTACATGTTATGTTTTAACATGTTGCTACTAGGATGGTTTATCATGTTACATTTGATGTTTTAACATGTTGTAGACATGATTTTGCGTAATGCTAACATGTTTGTACATATTAGTAGCATGACATTAAGCAACCAAATCTGACATGCCCTACCCCATAAATGTTGTTTCTTGCTAAAACAGCTTGTGCACAAGTCAAACAACAGCTTTGAGTGACTGAACACTGACTGAAATTTAAGATGTTATTCATTATTCATCATCCCCTCAGCGGTAACTCTGAAATCTCATATTTCAACACGTGCAGTGCACCCTAGAGAGCTAAAAGACACATTTGCAAAGCCTTTATGAGAAAGCTGTGACATGAAAGAATGGATTTTTAAATCCCTCTTCGCATCCTAATTGCCCCCTAATATGCTGTTAATTTATTGCATATTTCATTTCATTCATTTCTTCTCTATCCTGATATTGAAAGTGTTTTTTATTAGATTTTTAGGACTAAAAATCTCAGAAGCTAAATGAGCACAACAAATAAATCGAATTCTTCTTCATTCCCCTTAAATTAACGACAAAGCGTGAAACAGCCAGCTTTATTGTCTTCATCATAGTTTGCCTGGGGGCAATCAATAATAACACAAATCTTCCCATCGGTCTCATTATTTGTTGGTATGCATGCATTATTTGTCTAAAATGATAAATGGCTGTGGCAGTGTGACTTCTCATATTGTACCAAATTGCACTATAACGTTGTATTTCCAGAATGCAGCTGCTATTAAGATCGGCGAAGGGATTTCAGCCTCTTTATCATGAGGAGATGTGGCACAAAATGGAAAGAAAATAGCATGACCTAGATTTTAAACAAGTCATATTTTACGATGAGATTCAAAAACTCTCCTTTTATTCTGCTTAATGCGGAGTACAAGCTGGAGAGGAGGTTTTTTTTTTGGTCATTTTCTTTGTGGGTTTTGTGTCGTAAGTAATACAGACGTAAGATTATTCACAGTGCATCATCGGTGGCTGTTTTGGGATCATTTACATAACAGCTCTGCAACTAGAGGAAAGCATGTCATCAGCACCCCCCTCTCACCTTCTCATCTCTGTATGGAAATGAATGCCTTAATCTTCCCCTTTGACATTCAACAGATAAAGTAATCAATGAAGCATGCTGTCTGTTTTCTCTTTCAGAGCGAGGTGTGTGTATGCGTGCACAAAGTGCTAAAAGCCTCTGAGTCCTTGATGAATTCTGTTCAATTTAAAGTGCTGCCACACACAATAGATCCCTGGATTAAATATAAAATGTCCACATTTCAAAATACTCTTTAACAGATAAGGTTCTTTTGAATTTCAATTAGATGTCAATGTAGTACCATATCGTGGTATTTTACATAGCAGTGCTGTTCAAACAAATTTGCTTGTTTTTATTGAAGAAACCAAATTAAGTTTGCTTGTCAGATTATTAGATGAAAAATCTCATCAGTGACAATAAATATTTCCATAATTAACCAACAACTCTTCCACAAATGGACTGTTGTTTACTAGACCGTATTTCTTTCAAATTGTAGTTTGTTACTGATTACAGATTACTTTAAGAAAATTGTAGTTAGTAGCAATCAAGCTTACACATTCAAAGTAACCTATTCCGATTACTTTTTAAAATTACTTTTAGATTTATTTTAAATTTTTTACCTAACTTGCTTTAAACTTTCCAATAAAATAAGCATTGGCATTATTTTCCAGCGTTACCCCAAACCTGGGCTAATGTAAGAACTGCAGTGGGTTTTAATGAGTTGTTAGAAAGTTAATAGTTAATGCAGTCATAAAAATAAAAATAAAAACAAAATAACGCACTAAAAATTTAAATATTTAAATATTCACCTGCATATCAATGGGACATTAACCAACATCAGAAAACTGTGAGCATGCAAATTTCTTGTTAAATTAATGGAAATAATAACTTAAATCATAACTTAAATTCAACTAAATATAAAAAAAAAGGTATCCATGCACATGAACAAACTAAATAAACTAATAAAAACAGCAATGATATTACACATCCAGAGTTTTCATCCCTTATGAAAGGAAAACATATTTACCAATATATTTCTTAAAATATATTGTGATATATTGTAATATATTATTTTCCCTTTCTAATATTTTATATATTTGAATACATTTAATAATATATTGATGATACATATATAATATATTGCAAAATATACAAATGATTTCAATATATTGCAATATATTGGAAAAAATAAATATATATATAAGAATATATACATATTACATGATATTTTCCGATATACTGCAATATATTTTTGTTTCATAAGGGATAGCTAACTGATATGACAGTATTTTTTTAAAATTACACTTTAAATGAGAAACAAATAATAATAACAGAAACTAGATAAATTATGACTAATTTGCTGCCACTGTGTGAATAATATGCAATCCATGAAAGTAACTGTAATCTGACTATGAGCATATAATACATAATCCAGATAACATGTAAGCAGTTACTTCCCAGCATTAGCTCTAGACTACTAAAAGTAGTCACCATAAATTATTTTACCTGCAATTGGACATTATTATCGCTGTTTGAAATGGTCTTTGAGCATTCGCAGCATGTGAGATCTACGCTTGACCTGTACTTGACATGCATTCATGCCACATGACTGTAAGAGCCATTAACACTATATATCTGAATGCATGCTAAAAATGTGAATGTTTGGTTATGTTCACAAATCTGACTTTTGCTTCTGCTTCAACTGGAGTCAGTTCACACAAAGGTAAGAATTAATTATGAATGGTGTGATTGTTAAAGGTCATTTGATAAAGCTGCTTTCAAGTCCTGACCTGAATACCAGAAATAGATTGTGTGCAGTAGTATCTTACATACTGTGTTCTCTGTCTACACCAGATTATTTGATTTGGTCAACACTGCTGAAACATATGGAAATTTGGACCTTTCCTTCACCCGTACTCGACTCATGTTTCGATTCTAATTATCTCTCTCTTATGTAGTGGTTAATCTTTGTGTTGTGGTTCAAGACATTAACTCCAGTCTGCAGTGTCTTTGACATTAGCTGTTTAATTCCACATTGCAGCTGATGGTCCCGATATGGTATAGATAATCAAGATTTATGGCAAAAACAATGTGATTAAAGAGTGAATAATGGAGGTAGGGGTTGTTTGAAAGTGAGTTTAAAGGGATAGATCTCCCAACAATTAAAAATCTGTCATCCTTCCTTCACCATCGCGTCATTTCATAAGACTTTTCCGTATATTGTAAGTCCATGCAACCAACATTTTTAAGCGTCAAAAATGTAATTTTGTTACAACGTTAACAAATGTAAAATACTTAGATTAAACCACGAATTACCTATTGCTTTTTTTGAAGCTTGAAAACTTTAGTTTGCATGAACTCTGAGTGGTTGGTCAAAATGATGACATAATATTAAACATTTAAAGAATGAAAGTCATACAGGTTTGGAATGACATGAGTCTTTTGGGTGAAGTATTCCTTTAAGTAAGTGGATGTTTGTTTAGCTGTGCTAGTGTGTGAAATTTGCCTCAATAGATTGTTCCCTGAATTTTTTTTCCAATGAAAATGAATGTTAAGATGCTGCCTCAAAGTCACCATACAGATTTTCACAGTGAATGTGGGTATGTTTAGCTTTAGCACGTAGCAGGAAAGAAACGTAAACTCTTTGTGTCGGGTGTGATTAACCATGAATCACACAGGAAATTAGTTCTGTGTAATAGTATGTTATTAGGAAGTCCCTTTCATAGAAACCCATGCTATCAAGACGGCCCTCGTTAGTTAAGATTTCTTACACTAAAACAGTCATGACTGATATTCACCATGAGATCTTTAAACACTGTTTTTGCTATTGTAACTTTAAAACTTTAACATGTATATGAGTTCAGTTATTACTGACTTGCATGCTGTCAGGTGCAATACTTCATATACTGTTAAATTTGCATTGTATAATTTAGTAATTTTTCTCAAAATCCCCAAATCTGCCACATGGGAGTAGAAACGCATGCACGGATCCACAGTTATGAAGAGAAGAGTGTTTTGAGGACTTCATCCACTTCTAGATGACTTACTGGAAGAATCTTATTTTCTTATTCAGGAATAATACAAGTCCTACTTCATCTTTATTGCTTTATAGTGGCTGTGTGGGCAACTTGATGAATACCGAATAAACACAAATATGTAAATGTTGGCAGTTATGACTTTAAATCAATAAAAATTTCGAATGAATATTAGAGTTTGCTCTCATCTTATAAATTTGGCAGCTTTAGGTGCATGCAGTAGTTTGGTGTGAAGTTGTATACATTATTTTTTAAGAATCGTCTGAATAGAATAAAAAGAGGTCCATCCTTTCAATGTTTTTTGCCCTTTTGCATGCAACGAGTAGTGTATTAAATAATCAACATGAGTAATGGACATGAAGTGTTTTTTTAATAGTTTTCAAAACCATCAACTGCAGCTCAATGCACAAACCCAATGGCTGCACATAAGAGATGCACCAAATGTGTTTTGAGTCATCTGAAACTCAATCGAACTAATGACTAATTTATATTACACCAGAAATGTAGGCCTAAACAGATCCTAATTAAACACACCAATCATAGATATCAATATGATTTCAATATGACATAAACATAATGTTGATTAGACCTAAACTAAACGTCAAGCATATTGGCCCACATATACATTAAACCAATTTCAGTGTTGGATAACTTCATGCAGTATTTTTACCCAATTAACCACTGGAGGAAATTGCAATCCAAGCTGAATTTAAATGTTAAATCCTGCAAATATTTTAATAGGCCTATTGTTTTTACACATCAGTGATCTGATCTAACTCTCAAACTGATAAAACCTGTAAAAAAGCCCATTGGAAAATCTCAAGGGGAACGTGTGGGGAATTAGTCGTCTTGGTTCTGACGCCAAGTCTGCAGCATTTAACCCAAAATCCACTGACTTACAAAGTGAGTTTTGGCTTACAAAAATACGTTGTCCCTGCCGTACTCTATAGTGTTGTTGCAACACAATGAGAGCTGTCAATAAAAACTGGATCTTGGCATTGTGTATTCACAAAAGCAATCCAGGCACGTACTCCATAGTAGTCTTGCAGCTTGCAAATATTTTTTAGGTCCAAAGTGCTGATTCTCCCAACATTTCACATACTGATTCTTCTGCTTGGGTCTTTGTTCTGGCCTGTAGCTGATTTAAAACACCTTTTCAGCCCTATAAAGCAGCCAATGGCCTGATCTGTTACACTGAAGCAGCTCACCAGTTTCACAGACTCAGCGTTTTAAGAGTACAACATTTCAACTAAGTCTAAAACAAAAAAGGACTTTGATCTCCTCTAATAATAAAAGTGCTCTCTTGATTAAGTTTGGTGCCTTCATGCATAAATACCTCCTATTAATTATCACAACACATTATGTTTTCACAGAAACATAATTTATCTGTGTGAATTCATGCACTTCATGGATATATTTATTTACTTGCCCATGACAGATTTGGTCAATACAAATGTCATGAAGCACATTTCATAATTTGATGCTATTATTTATGATTTTAATCTTAAATCTAAATCTATTTTTGACTGTTTTAGAGTAATTTTTCGAAGAGGTTTACATCGTATTTTATCTATTTATGTATTAACCCTATGAAGCAAAAGCAAAGAAATTAAAAGAAGAGCGTTTAGTTTACAAAAGAGCCTACTGTTTAAGAGTTGGGGGTCAGGAAGGTTTGATGCAAGGGTGCATTACATTTAAAAAACAGATATCTTAAATTATATAATTAGTTTTATTTATTTACTTAAATCACAATATTACATTTAAGCTGTATTTCTGATTAATGCATTTTGAATAAATGCAGCCTTGGTGATCATACAAGACTTTAAATGTCAAAAGACATTTAAACATTTTCCAATTCCAAACCTTTAATTGATAATGTATTTTTGTGCTGCACAATTATGACAAAAATTATAATCAGAGACTTTTTACTATCCTCAAAACTGAAACTATTAATCAATTTAACATAATTTTTTTTTTTTTTTTGGAATTAGAATGAAATGCTGTAATCATCTATTTTTCACAATTAGTTAATCACACCAGCTGTTAATGATCTCATTTATTTAGTTGATTAATTCTGCAGCCATAATATAATATATTATATATAGGCTAATATATTTTGCACTGACTCAAGACACAAGGGAGTTTATGTTGCCCTTTTAAATTAATTTTGCAGTTAATAAAAGAAGTGTTCTTGGTTCAGGTAATTATTTCAGTGCCCACAGTCTGTAAAACACAAAATCACATTCTCAGTAGTATAATGTAAAAGTCCATGGAATAAGGCTTCTGTTGTAGCTTAAGAGATAATAGACCCACCATTAAAAAAAAAACTGATTGTTTCCGTTATGTGGCACGAATTACAAATATTGACATACTCATCTAAATGTTTCTCCCAGCTGCGTGCTTGAGGTCAAGATATTTGCTAAGGTGTTTCAGACTTTTTTTTACCCAACTTTGCCATAAGTATATCATTGCATTTATCTGAATAACTCTCCACTTGTTCTGTCACCCTAGTTAAACATTTGTTTTGCAGCACATTTATGAAATTATTAGCAACTGCCACTGCATTTTTATTTGCTATTGTTTTGCAGCCAGGGCTTGCCGGTGAATTCATTTTCCATATTTCTGTCTAATTTAATTGATGCAGTGTGTTGAAACATGTTTTTACTCTTTATTTTACAAACAAGAATGGGCAATGAGACAGTCTGGGACCACATAAATTACATTTGTAATAATATGGAAGCATAGGGGTAGCATTATTCAATTTGGGATGTAATATGCAAAATGACAATGCAATATGTAAAATGGCAATGCATTTCTGTATATACATTTCCATTTTCCAATACATTTGTGCAACGTTTGGTGCAAAATGAAATTGAAAATTAAATTACATAATTTTCATTTGCCATTTACTACACCAGTTTTAATATGTAAAATGAATATTAATTTTAACGCTTTATAAGTTGCAAAATTAAAATGAAAATGTATTACAGAAATGATTAGATATGTCTAACATGTTAAAGCAAAAACTGTGGCAAAATGATCATTTAAATGCTATTTTTCTTAATTGCATTAACAATCACAGTCAAGACACTTACGATTGCATTTTCATTAGGTGTCCCGCAATGAATGTAGCAAAATTCAATGTGCACATTGAAAATGCATTCCGAGCCGATCACGTGTCCCCGCCCTCGCGCCACGTCAATCATTGTGTGAACAAGGCGGGGCTTACAGAAGGTCAGAGACTCAAATCTCAAGAAGAGGATTTAATCAAGTGAGACAACATGGACAAGACAGTTGGTCCGTGTATGTTTTGATCATTTCGGTTTATGGCTTCAATATTTCATTCGCACTTGTGGGCGGAGCTGAAACGCTGCTTTCATCTGATTGGTCGAATCGGATCGGTTTTCATCTGACAGCCTTCAGCTCGGTCTTGTCATTCTTTCAGGCAGAATAAGAGACAGTGCGAGTGAAGCACTGAAATGTCTGAAACTACGCTCACTGTTAATTAGCATAATATTTGAATCAGATGTAGCTGGGCACATAATTCGTGCTGCTGAGACCTGCAAATTATTTATAGGTTGTAGTATTGTATGAATATTGTCCCACTGATAAAAACAGTGCAAATAGTTCTGTCCCTTTGGATAACAGTGAAGTGGAAATAAATATAGTTAAATTTATGAAATAAAATTAAATAGGATTTTTTGGGAAGGTAAGTCTGGCCAGTTATACAAGCAACACGAGTCGGACGAGTCTAAAGATATGAGCTGAATTGGGTGAAACATTAAAGTTCTAGTCTGTGTCAATTACTCTCATAATAAATAATAATAATAATGTTAACTGTATTTTTCGGTATAAGTTGCATCAGTCCAAAAATACGTCATGACGAGGAAAAAAACATATATAAGTCGCACTGGACTATATGTCACATTTATTCAAGACCAAGAGAAAACGTTACCGTCTACAGCCGCGAGAGGGCGCTCTGGGGTAGGCTACAGGAGCACTGAGCAGCATAGAGCTAATTTTACTGTTTTTATTTAGAAATGTAACTATATTCATTTTTACAATTATTTATTAATGTCACACACACACACACACACACACACACACACATACCTAGTGCCTAATGACTTAAAAGATGGGAGTGGTAAATGTTACAGACATGGACCTGTTCAGTCTATTATTGATTTTAATTTCCACTTCACTGTTATCCAAAGGGACAGAACTATTTGCACTGTATTTATCAGTGGGACAATATTCGTACAATACTACAACCTATAAATAATTTGCAGGTCTCAGCAGCACGAATTATGTGCCCAGCTACATCTGATTCAAATATTATGCTAATTAACAGTGAGCGTAGTTTCAGACATTTCAGTGCTTCACTCGCACTGTCTCTTATTCTGCCTGAAAGAATGACAAGACCGAGCTGAAGGCTGTCAGATGAAAACCGATCCGATTCGACCAATCAGATGAAAGCAGCGTTTCAGCTCCGCCCACAAGTGCGAATGAAATATTGAAGCCATAAACCGAAATGATCAAAACATACACGGACCAACTGTCTTGTCCATGTTGTCTCACTTGATTAAATCCTCTTCTTGAGATTTGAGTCTCTGACCTTCTGCAAGCCCCGCCTTGTTCACACAATGATTGACGTGGCGCGAGGGCGGGGACACGTGATCGGCTCGGAATGCATTTTCAATGTGCACATTGAATTTTGCTACATTCATTGCGGGACACCTAATGAAAATGCAATCGTAAGTGTCTTGACTGTGATTGTTAATGCAATTAAGAAAAATAGCATTTAAATGATCATTTTGCCACAGTTTTTGCTTTAACATGTTAGACATATCTAATCATTTCTGTAATACATTTTCATTTTAATTTTGCAACTTATAAAGCGTTAAAATTAATATTCATTTTACATATTAAAACTGGTGTAGTAAATGGCAAGTGAAAATTATGTAATTACATTTTCATTTTCATTTTGCACCAAACGTTGCACAAATGTATTGGAAAATTTAAATGTAAATACAGAAATGCATTGCCATTTTACATATTGCATTGTCATTTTGCATATTACATCCCAAATTGAATAATGCTACCCATATGCTTCCATATAATAAAAGTTCACTGGCTAGATTGTAAATATCAGTTTGTAGTCTTATATCTGTGCATAGATTTCTACTATTGTTGCCAGACTGTAAAATTACAGACCTAATGAGTTTAGGTTCTCTATAAATATCCTTCTTCATTTAAAATTGGATTAGATGCATGAACTGTCAAAGAGTAGACAAATGAGCATTCATAAACTGAGCATTCTTCAGCTTTTAATTATAAAATGTCTAAATTGTGACTATATCTTTACATTGAAGGCCGGACACAGCTAATGGTGAGTAGTAGGTGTAGTGACACTTTCCAATATGATGCAACTCACAAGTGCTTTACATGTAATGTGGGCTGGCATTAATGAAAGTTGAGAGGTGTTGTTTCCTCTACTATGCCATCAATCTACCAGTGTTTTGACCAATGGTGGGGTGAAATCTCCTTTGTTTAAAGTGGAGCAGACAGGATGCACTGGATGATTGCTTCACGTTTTCTGTGGCGTCAGAAACATTTTGGACTGATGAAAAATACTCAACATTATACATTAGCTGTTCATAAGTGTTTTGGCTTTTAACTAGACAGTTGCAGCCAGAACGAATTGAGAAAATTGTATTCTGGGAGCAGAAGACTTGAACCAAGCAGAATCCAAAGCAGCTCGGGATAGATGGCTTCATTTGGCGTCGAGGCTTAGCAAAAGATAAGCGCTGCTGGAGCCATTGTTTTCCCCTCAGGGCTGTTTTTTCATCAAGGATTTTAGATGGGCTTATGTCTGTGTAAGTCCCCTGCCATTCACTTATAAAAACCCTCATCTGTGTTTTCCAAGTGTCTATTGATTTGATTGTACTGCAGGGCCGGGTCAGAGCTGACCCCAGCAGAATTTGTTTTAACCGCTGGAGGCTGTATTCACAGACATCCTTACCAAACCCAAAAATATATAAATAAAAAATAATAATCAACCCGCTTTTGGCCAAGAGTTTTTTTGTGAAAGTGAGAATTGTCACCATAAAGTGCTGTTGACCCACAATGCCAATGAAGGAATTGAGAAAATATGGAGATTAGAAAAGACACTACCATTTTATAAGTATCATTACACACCTCCGCCAGGTATGACACATTATCCGCATTATTCTTTTATCATTATTCTTTTGCTTTTATTCCACCTTGTTGTGGTATTTCAAGCTTTACAATCCACCAAGCTGCAATCTCACTTCAGTCTCTGTTTGCATTTAGCTCTTATTTATCAAAAGTATTACTATAAAAATACAACTAAACATTTTTCTTATGACCTTACGTGAATTATTGTGACAGAAATGCATTATGAAGAAGAAATGCATCTGCTATTAGTAGCATTAGAGCTTACATTAGCATCAAGCTACATCAGACAGTTTATAAAATTATTAGTACACTTTTACCTTAAAACTCCCTTTGAACCCTGCTCGAGTGTTTATAATAACATCCCTTTCTGATCACGGGTGGAATTTGGTCTTTTACTATTGTAAAAATATGCTATTTGTAGCCTTTTTCATCTGTGCACAAGTTAGCATTTATGATGTACATTTTTTTTTTTTTTTTATTATGTCCCTGATCTCAAGAAAATCTCATACCAAGCTTTTCTATCCTAATCGTGGGTTTATTATTTGGATATTTTGTGTGTACAGAGGTGTATCACTGTTGTTTTGGCAAAATAACTACCAGGAAGTTTACAGGAAGCATGTGACACGATGTGCCGGTGTCCGGTTATGACAAGGCGAAGGACCAATCAGAGTCTGTCTGACACACAGCATGAGCTCAAGGTTTTGGTTATGGGCTTGTTTGTCAAAGGAACTTTTTATCACAGTCTTCTTCCAGCATGTGCACTAAATATGTAGCATGTGCTTCTTCATGTGATTCGTCTGCAGGAACCTAAACTTCTAAATTTTTTCAGTCTCAGTGTGATCTCTACGGTTTGTTCTTCATAAGATTTGGATCACATCCTGTCATCTCTCTAGCATCTCTACCACTGTAATTATCTCCCTGCTGTTTATCACAGGGCCTTCACCATTGCACAATAGAGCAGTCACTCTTCTGGTGGACTCTGGGGCATGCAATGGCTAAAATAATCAACAACGTGGACATAATGAGTGCAATAGCATTATTTTTCTAAGCAAAGATTTTTTTCAATGTATGTATCAGCAAGCATCAACAGACTGACAAAACAGCGCCAGAAATAATGACTGCTTCCCACAGAAATGGGCTTGAGATGTGACATGTCAAAAGTGTAATAATTATCATTGCATCTATTAATAATCTCATGTTATACAGAATAGAGTGTCTGTTGAACTAATTAATTCAGGATGAAATCATTTTAGGTGAGAATTTATAATAGGCTATTATGTTGGTAGGGCTACATGATATACAGTAACCCATCTCAATATATATATATATATATATATATATATATATATATATATATACATACATACATTATAATAATATAATTTTTTTTTTTTTTCATTATAGTCAAGTTGGCTTAAGATTTAAAATAATCATGTTGAATCATTTTCTTCTACATAGCACATTTTAATACATACAAAATTTGTTTTGAAAAAATATTTTGAATGTTAAATATTTTGTGCTAATAGAATTAATGTAAAAAAAAAATTAATAATAATATTGAAGAAAGCTCCCAGCCTCAGAAATCTGATTTAGCCTACCAAAGGAAAACTTACATGGCAACTAAATGTAACTAAATGTTAGAAGAAGAAAAAAAAATAGGTTTGCACTTTATTTTACAGTACGTGCACTAACATGTAGTTATAGTGTACTTGCAGTGTATTTATCTAAGAAATTTCTGGTAATACAAGGTAACTACATGGAGTAGGGTTAGGTTTAGGGTTAGTACCTAGTTATTACATAGTTATTGTAATTACTATAATAAGTACATAGTATGTACATGAGGAACAGGACTGTAAAATAAAGTGCTACCAAAAATAGTTCTTAAAATCGCAGAATGGGTTGCATTTCTTCATTTTCATTCCTGCGCTAGGGTTTTTGAATGAACAGCACAGAAGGTGGTGACCTGAAAAGTTCTTGAAATAATCAAGGAATTGCCAAGAATTTTTTGAATCGTGCTCTTCATGCCGTTTCCTTCTCTGTGTTAAATAATAAATTATTACAAAGTTGATACCATTTAAAATCATCGCTTAACAGTGTTTAGATGTCCTAAAAATGTTAATCTGAAGAGAATTTGAACATTCTACATTGTTAATAACAAGGTTTGTTAAAGAAAAAGATAAATAACCTGCGAAATAAAAGCAGCAGGTCCTTGTAAAATGAATTACTGGTCTACTTCTTTTACTGATTGATTAAATGAATGCTGACGAATGACTGAACTTTAAATAAGCTGTCACCTTTACATTCTTCTGACAGCTGCTGTATTAGCTTTATAATAGACACACTTTGAATCAGCTCAGTACACTTAACAGTACCAGACTAAATGTCTATTGTTTCTATTGTGTAATGTTTTTCCATTGTTTAAAGAACCTTGAAGTCATTTGTCTCTCTGCATGAGTGGACCACAGTAGCTATAAGAAACACTCAGGTAAACGCATTGTTCACTTGTGCCTCAATGGAAAAAATCTGAGAAAAGAAAAGAGGATGAGCTTCTGGATACTTCTACGAAACCATCATGATAGAAAGTGAGTTTCTAAATGGGTTTCAGCGGATTCGAGCTCCATTTCTCATTCTGCTTTCAATGTCTTTCCATGGGCTCTCCGCGTTTATTTCTTTTGTTGGATTACAGTTATTAAATAATGCTCAGATGAGACAAAAAAACACTTTAGCTGTAGGGTTTGAGATGTTAATGTGTCTTTTTTTTTCAAACAAGAATACGAGATTAGGATCTCTGCACCTAATAATCACACGAATTGATTAAATATGGAGTCAGGTGTCTGAAAGTGAGTTTTGATCGAGTTGCGAACAATTTCAGACACTTCAGTCCAATTTGGAGAAATTGGTTCAAGTAGTTCACTGGAAAGGACGGGTTTCAAAGAATGATTAGTTTGTGAACTGGACATCAATCCAGTCTGTTTGCCTGAGTCTCTGGATTACGGGTAATAATGTTGTAAATAATGTTCAGTTTCTTGCACAGGCCGATCGTTTCACTTCGTAAGACCTCACCGAACTAAATCTCATCCTGACCCTCTGGTCAGTGCAGTTTATTTGGCGGATCGAACCACAGGGACACGCTGTGCTTAAAGGCATTTCTTGGATGAACTGCCAATGCACTTCAAACAACTATTGATTCTCATTACCGCTAATAGTTTGGCTGTGACAGTTAGCACTAAATCTTATCAGCCGAGTGCATGAAGAGGCTAATAAGAGGTGAGTAACCCTCACCTATATCCCTTTTCAGGTTGGGTGTCCTTGCAGTCAGAGCAAGATTCTGGCTTTCTTTAACAGGATTGACTTTGGAAAGACAACTCTAACTGAGATACGTTAATAATAATACGTCTGATCTGTTGAAGCCACCATATACAAGCTTTCTTATTACTTTGAGCCGTGTTATCTGTAAAGTGCACTTTCTGACATGACTTATTCATGGCCAAGACAATTTGTATAATAAACCTCTCTAATAAATCTCATCGGCAATAACACATATTTTATCACCACGCTGCAATATCTTTACAAATAACTGTTTTTTGAAAGGTATTAAGGCATCAGCTTCATAGAGACGCCCTGTTGATAAGAATTGCAAAACATGATTAGCAAGTATGATGGTTTTCTGATCATCTTTTTACCCTCTCAACACCAGCAGTCTGACTGTTTAGTGATTTAGCGAGGCATGGATGGGTTTTTTGGTCTAGCATATCCCAAAGATTTTTTGATTGGACTGAAATCTGGAGAATTTGGAGGCCAAGGCAACACCTTGAGCTCTTTGTTACGTTCCTCGAACATTCCCTGAACATTTTCTGCATGTGGGAGGTGCATTATCCCGCTGAAAGGGACCACTGGCTTTAAGGTGTATGTGGTCTTTAAATATGTGGTACGTGTTAAAGTAACGTCCACATGAATGCAGGACCCAAGGTTTCCCAGCAGAACATTGGCCAGATAATGCAATAATGAATAATGCAAACACACTTGGCATTCGCCTGATCTAAAAGAAAGGCTATGACATTTTCTCTTCTATAGTAACATGCATCATATCATACGAGTCAATAGGTGTCATCATTGTATAGTCTACACACAAGTTGTAGCCAAGTTTATTAGATCTATTTCGCACAGTTTGACATGCAGTGATCTTATAGGATTGCTAAAATCATGCAGTGTGTTTTGGGATTTAAATTTAGGCACATACCAGGAAACACACCACAAAACCTGCTATTTTGGAGATGCTTTAATCCTAAATCTAGCCATCACTTTCTGGCTCTTGTCGGAGTAACTCAGATCTATAAGCTTGGCCATTTCTCCTGCTTCATGAAATTCAAGAACTCACTGCTCATATTTCTGCCCAATCCATCCCAACATTTGACACTCGCCATTGTGACAATACAATCAATATTATTCACCGCACCAGTCAGTGGTTTTAATGTTGTGGTTGATCATTGTAATTCATGCATAAGTTAAATTGTTTGTTGATGACACAAAGCAGTTAGCCAAAGTCAATGGGTGATGCAAGGTCATGTCCTTCAGATTTCCAAAAACTACTTTGAAAGATCACAAACGAATAGAACTAAATCAAATTAGGTCTAGGAAGTCCTAATCTCTTTAAGACACCTCTGTTCAATGAGTAATTAATTTAAAAGAGTCTGTGCTTTAGAGCCTAAAAGATGTGGTTTATTTTCAGTAAACCAGTGGAAAGAGAGAAACAATGTCACTCAGATTTTTCAGTGTGAATTTGCATTTATAATAACTGTCCTTAATAACACTTAGAAATTTTATTTGAACTCCAAACCTGTTAGATTAACATCAGTGTCAATACTAAACATGTTTTTAATGAGTGAATGGTGGTCTATATGTTTGCACATACTAATTACACTTATAATATTAGTTATCCAGTGTGCAGAATGTTAACAAAAGTTATACTCTTTAGCTCAAAAGACCCTTTGACCTCATGCAAATTCTTCAGCACAGCTTGAATATATGCCTATTATCTTTAACAGTGGTTGCTAAGAGATGGACCAAAAATAAATAAAAAACACTAAAGACTGACTGCACAAGCTGCTCACTTGTGTGTCATATTACTGAGAAATGTCTCTCTGGCCAGATATATAAAAGAATGCAGAGGCAATAATGTCACGGAAGCGTGAGCAGGTAGGAATTTGTCCTTGCGAAGGCTGTTTCTGTTTGCTCCTGCACTTTTTACAGTGTGCCTATGTATTGCACTACACCATTGTGTTATGTAAATCTATGCATATGCATAAGCATGCATATCCATCATCACTTATTCTGTTTCTCTGTGGAAACTAAACCTTCCTTGCTGCTTGGTAACTGCCATGTGAACAGTTCATATGTTATTTATTATGGCATAAAAATAATCTCAACATCCTCTTTTTTTGATTTAAAGGTCCTTTAATGAGCAAATTGACCGTGGCTGTTTTATGTCAGTGTTTTAGCATTTTCAAATAGTTATCTTACATCTAATAGTTTTGTTGTTGTTGTTTTGATTAAAGAATATATTTTAAAGAAAGCTGGTAACAAAGCAGTTGACAGTAGACACTGATTCCCTAGTATTTTATATTGTTTTCCATATGTCAATGGCTACCGTCAACTGTTCTGCTATCCGCATTGTTCAAAATATAATATTTTGTACCTAACTGAAGAAAGAAACCCAAGCATTGCAAAATAATGAAAGAACATGTATTATACAGATACTTCATGTTTAATGGTATTTTAAGAATTTAATTGCATTTGCTGTCGGTTTGTTAAAGTATGTTTTATGCACACCTTGATGCATCTATGCAGTTTCAGTAGCATTTACACCATTTTTGAATGAGGTGTCACCAGCATGTAGTATTTCGAAACTGTGAGTCATTGTGCAAAACAATTGGTTCGGTTGATTCATATAATTTCATACAGCTCAGTTTCTACCATCTACCTAAAAACACAGAGGTGTCACACAAGATACTGAAAATAGTTAAGTGCGTCAAAACATAGAGTACAGTACATCATATATAACAGGCCTTATTAGGGTGAGAAACTGTAGCACTCAATGTGTGCAGCTCTGTGAATAAGAGTCCTGTCTTTCAGGTAAAAGTGCTGTATGTAACTTTTTTGACTGTACTAGAGCGTAAAAATATCATTATATGTTTACAGATGTTTAGGAAGCATGTTGTTAACATGCTTGTTTCTCGAAAAACAAAAACAAAGCAATGCTACATCAAGTTATTCTGCTTTAAATCGTGTGTTTATGTGTCAGAATGTCTGTTTTTGTTTTGGTCTATGTGACTCCGCCCACTGATAGCTGTAGTTTGACACTGTATTTTGACACTTTGAAACAAACTGGTCAGAGATCACAGATTCTACCCGACCTAAAAAGCCTCGGCATCCATCTACAGTCTGACTTGGGCCACACAGATAATATGTTTGGTGGGTTTTATTGCTGAATTGTAATATATTATTGAAATGTAATTTCGGCTAATGGTTTTGCAGCTCTATCTTTCCCCATTCAATCCAAAGGGGCTGTTATTTTTAAGCTCTTTTTAATTTTTGCAATCACTGTTTTTCCTCCTCTGCTGCTGACTAATGCACTGGGCATTTGCTTGTAATTAGCCATGCTTAATTGCCTAATATGGTTTAAGTTAAAAGCTCACTGGAAATGATATTCATTCTGTCCCAGCATATTAAATTCATCCATCTTTGATTAAGTGAACGAAGTGAGCCATGCACACTTAGCCTTGAGATGGGGGCATGGCATCAAACAGTGTGGCAGAACATGCATATCTCTGCCAGTCAGCAGATCCATGAGGCTTGTCTGGCTGACGCTCTGCAAACAGCAGCCAATTTATTTTGTGTGGCCAATTAACATGCTTTTTGAACAATGTAGGTTGCTGGTGATTGCAAAGGAAAAATAATGAGAGTTCAGTGCTAGCAACTTTATTTTCTCTGAACCTGTGTGCAGGTAAATATATCCCTAAAAGAGGGAAAACACCATAAAAATCTTAAATAAATATTGCTTTGAGAAATTTGATGTCACAGATCTTGTTGATTGCAGGATATTTCTCCTCATGCAATTTTATTTAAAAAAAATTATGAAAAATGTAATAATCAAATTAATTCACTAATTGCCTCTCCCGTTTTAATGCACAATTCATGAGTTTCAGTGGAACCTTGTTTCCATCCAATTCTGAATCTTTTTTTCTCTGAATTGCAATGAAAAATGTGCAATTACTTGCAATTAATAACTTTATTATTATTATTTCTGTGGTTGAAACAGAATTCCAACTTAATGAATTCAACTTAATGAAAGGACTAAGAAAACAATACATTAATGCATTTTCTGGAAAGACATAAGCATTTTCACATGTGAAATTAGCTGTGAAAAGTTAAAGCAGAGAAAGTTTTCTAACTTGAAGATGATTCTCCCTTTAGGAATCCTGTTGGACATGTTGTGGAGTAGTTTTGATGTGAAGTGATATTGCAAACCCCTCACATCCATCCATCCATCCATCCATCCATCCATCCATCTCTGTTTCTGATTAGGGTGTTCTTTACTGGACGGTGAACATGCTGCGATGGGAGCAGCCTACAAAACAGCACCACAAGCACAGCATCGCTGAGCAGAGATGTTTATCTGGAGAGGAAGATCCTCCCTACGTCAGTCTGCCAATAAAGGCAGTCATGTCCTGGACATTAGAGATATGGAAGGTAAAAACACTGTTTTTTTCTGACATTACTTATTCATGGCCAAGACAACTTGTATAATAAACCGTTTCTCATTTTCAGCCACAGTGCAGAAAATAACTCCTCTCATCCAATTAGTATTTGCATTGAAATGAATATAATATATATTTCAGTCATGAAACTCTAGATGGTGCTGGTGTATTCATAGAGTTAAGCGACTTGGCACAAGCTGATTGGTTCATGCTGCATGTGCAGTCAATGAACTTACTGCATTGAAGTTAAATGGCTGGCTAGTTGTCACTTGAGATTCCTGCAGTGCACTTTCAGAGTTCTCTGAAGCCCTCCCCCTTCCCCAGCTCCACCTGTATAGATCTGCTTCGGGTTATTTTATGTTCTATATGTGCAGCAGCAGTATGTCTTAAATGCTCATGGCACTGTTTCGCCATATGCATTGGCTGTAGCAAGTTCCTGTACTTGCTTCGAGCAGCAGCAATAATCTACAGCAATAACATATACATCACCACAGCACAAGTTGTCATGATTGAACTATGTTTATACTACATTTACACATTTTAAGGTACTGATATTTATGTAATAGCATTTTGGAGCATTGATCTGAAAATGACATTTTCTAATTAAAATGTCATAAACAATTACTTAAGTTTGGTCTCTTTTTTTAAGAAGATGCCTGACGATGATTGGTGGAGTGAAAAACTTTCAAAAAGTGAAATAAAAAATATTATTAATTATTATTGTTATTATAAAATATTGTCATAAATACTATTTTGTTTTAAGAAATGCATATTTTCTAAAACATGTTTTACTCTAAAATTGCAAATCTGAGTCCATAATTCTATACTTAAGTTGTGTTCCAAATTTGAGGATGATGCTTTGAATAAGAATTTGTTTGGGCGCAGTACAAAAGTTTGCACGAGATGAAATTCTACAATAGAATACAAATGTGGCCTTTGTTTAAGGACCATTTAACCTTTCCAAATCCAAGTTTTGTACCATTCCTCTTAAATCCAAAAAGAAAAATTATAATAAAAAACGTAACAAAATTTTGGTCAAAAAAGACAACACTGGAGGACTAAAACAAGGACAATACTCTAAATACAGGAATGTTATTCCAAGCCAAGTACTTTAATTACAAAGTGTAAGTGAGGATGAACAAGTATTTTGGAAATATATACAGGAGCGCAGACCTTAATCGCTCTTACCTCTGCATTTCATGTTGAGATTTGTGAAAATGGCACCCGCTCATGCATTTTGGATTGGGAATCAGTTCAGTGCTAACCCAACCATGACAACCTCCTTAAGACCCAGAGCTTAAGGATATATCTGGGGCAGTCAGTCCGTCCTCATGAATAAACCAAAGACTTTTATTGGAATCTGTAGGAATGTGGCCGAGAATAATGTGATGGTTTCCTAAAGCTCGAGTTTAATTTCCTCTCTCTTGTTCCTATCGAACTGTCCAACCATTCACTTACTTTCAGCCTGATAGATGGTGAGCATGTTTTGTTTGTATCGAGCATCTAGACAGGAAATTAAATGGCTCATACAATTCTCAGATTGTTTGTTTGGAAATGCCGCCGGAGGACCGAACAAACATCACAGCAGGGAGGAAAGCGAACGCATAGCCCAGCAAGCCGACACACAATCCCTATTCTTCAGCGATCTGCCTGACAGTATGCCAGCTCTTCAGCACTCGTTGAGAAATGAAGCCTTTGGTTTACAGTAATAAGACAGGAAGACCAATAATCTAAATAGGTATTTGTTCCCCAGACAACCTGGTCTCACAGAATTCCGTGAAATTTCCACGGGTCCTTAACTCAAAATCCGTGAAGCCATCACGGAATTGCCCCAAATTCCGTGACCCGGCCACGGATATTTCTCCAACGCAAGTCAATGACACTGACCTCCCGTGATCCACACACGGATACCCGTTTCAATGAAGGAGTACAGAACTCGCTGAACGGACGTGCTTTCTCATTTGGAAACGCAACATTTGAAGTATTTGTTTCTTTTCCAATATCAAATGCCATAATGACATTAACCAGACAGCTGTTGTAGTTATTGCATTGTCCTGTCATCATAAAAATTACGTTTGTTTCAGTTACAAAAGTCCCGTGATGTCACGGACCTCCACAACCTGACCTCACTCACTTGTTTAGGAACTTACAAGCTTTTCGTCGACACTGTTGCAATGGCATGTAATTAACTTGGCATTTTTTCTCGTCCTGTCATCATAAAATCCAGTTTGATGGCGTTTTACCCACATTTTGGCTATAGTCAGACCTAAAATCTGTGATAGGAGCACGGAGTGAGTCTGTGCTTAGATCACGGATAACTCTAACGCAAGTCAATGACACTCATCTTCCGTGGTCCGTACACGGATCGTTTCAGTGATGGAGTACAGACCTCACTCAATGGACGTGCTATCTCATCTGGAAACGCAACATTTGAAGTATTTATTTTTTTCAACACCAAATACCATGACCAACCTGACTGTTATTGTAAGTATTGCATTGTCCTGCCATCACACAGATTCACTTTGATTCTGTTAGCCTAACTAAAATCTGTGATAGGAGCACGGAGTGAGTCTGTGCTGAGATCACGGATAACTCTAACGCAAGTCAATGACACTCTTCTTCCGTGGTCCACACACGGAAACCCAGTCTCACGGCAGTTCGTGATTTTGTCACGTAATTTAATCTATTTATTCGTGGCAGGCACACGTTTATTTCCTTATTTTCATGATTGCAGCACGTTTTTTTTTTTAAACTAATGCATTTCAACTGGAGGCATCTTTCGTGCATCAGCACAATATTTTCTGATTAATTATTATTATTATTATTTAATTTTTCACAGGACAACAGAAGAAACTCACTGAAACTTGAAAAAAAAAATCGGAGCTTAACTTACTGTAGTACAAAACTGAGCAACATACTGTATTGCTGGTGACAAAAACACATTAAAACTTTTTTAGCTGTAAAATGCGCAATGGTTCTTTTTTTACTTTTTCATTGATTTTTATTTTTTTCATAGGCCTAGATTTAATTTTTTTTTATTACAGAATTCAATATCAAGTCCTTGACACATAACTGTAACACATTTTTACATTAAGAAACAATTTAGTTTAAATAAAAAGAACAAAAAAAAAATTAAAAAAAAAAAATAAATAAATAATTTATTAGCGATAGGCCTACAGATTTTTTTTTTTTTTTTTTTTTTTTATTTTTTTTTTATTATTTTTTTTTTTTTACTTTAGACTCTAAAGTTAAAAGTTTTTATTAAGGCTATTGTAAAGGCTTCTTAAAAATGATGTCGCTGATGAGCCTCTGATCGCTGTCAGATTCTGTGATATGAATGTCCGCTAATGGGTTTAGAATGAGCCCCGCTCGGCCCGTGTTCTGGCTTACTGTAATATTTCACCTGTAATAAGACCGAAATAATATAATTAAAATAAAGAAATGAATGAATACATGATAACATCTAAATAAATGTTGATAGATTTAGCGTTATAGTTTTAAAAATATTAATAAACAGCAAATCAACACAGCTTCGAAATAATAACCGAGAAAGACCTAAATAATAATAATACATAATTAATAAACAGCGCCGCCCCTCCCTCCACGCGCATCACGCGCTGTGCGTCAACCCCAAAGCGTCAAAAACTGAAGCGTGGTCAAGCGCCTCTAGCGTCACTGACATGAGATGTTTATCGCTTTGAAATCACGTTCAAGAAGTCTCATTCAGCACACATCGCGATACTTTCCATCAGTTTACAAGAGCCGCAGGTTGGGTGAGTTATACAGTCTATGGTGAGTAGTAGTAAATATGCTCTTTTAATGCCTGTCATAAAATGTATTCTGTCTTCTTTATTAATCAGATGAGCGCCTTATGTTTACTCTCTGTATTACATCGGTCATCGGAGGCTGTCTTTGAGTTTCATTGTGTTTAACTAAATTAACACAGCTGCTAACTGGTTAAACTCTATCGGTCACGTGACGTGACGTGCCACAGACCTGGGATACGTTTTATATTCATTTCAGGTTCAAAGATGTAAGTTGTATTTGTTGTAAAATCATGGTAACCATGACACCTACAAAAGTAGGTAAAACCCAGTAAACAAGACATTTACCATGTTTTCTTTTTCTTTTCTTTTTTTTTACCACAGTAACTGTAGTTTTACTGTGGTCTAGTAATAGCACATTAATCACCAAATTAACTATAGTTGTACCACTGTAATGGTAGTGTTTTAATGTGCTTTTCATATTTGTTTATATCTTAAATATTTTGCTCACAGATCACTATTAACATTCTGTATATAATTCTGTTTTATTTTCTTTCCCCTTGTATTAATTTTTTAGCTGAAAAGACGTAAAGTAAGCAGTCACCCCAGTGGTGTTTGTGGAGAGGTATTCCTTCAGAAATGGAGAAGACAGAAAGCTGCAGAGGCAGGTTGGTCTGTGATAGTTTGTGCCTTTTATCAAACATTCCTGTTGTTATCATTTGCACAGCATTTTGTTGTTTCTTAAACTGTTGTACGGTCCAAATACCCACACTTGCCATCTTTGCACATTTCCTTTATTTGGCCCAAGTGAGCATGAAGATCACAATGTGTGTCGATCTTAACATGACAAAATTCGTTTCAACTTTGTATTTTAAAAGAAACTTCTAAATGTCTTTTCAATAGTCCCTATTAAAGATGACAATTTATTTTGTGGTGCTTCTAATTAAGTGATAAAAAGAAGTTACAAATGATGTACAAAATAAATATACTTTTCTGTGCACCAAGAAAACATGCAACACTTTGTTTTACTACTAAATTAGTCTCAATTTCTAATTATTATAATTAATATTTCACAAACATTGGAAAGTTGCGTGACCTCCTGTGAGATCTCTGCAAAAAGTCTCACATTAATTCCAAAACATGATGCATGATGGGATACACTAAGCGTTGTATAGCGCTCCGGAGCAGTATTGGAGAGGTTTAGTGTGTGTTAAGGACACTGTGCTTTGGCATTATTAAGACCGGGGACAGTCTCATAGTCACATACACACACTCTCAAGTGAATAAGACCTCAAGTGTGGGTATCTGGAAAGGGGAAAAGTCTTTAAAATGATCCCTAAATACAGTCCCACATCAAAGTCTTAATAATTCACTAATGCTTTCATGGTCTAAAAAATAATGTATAAGTAATGTATAAGTTAAAGTATATAGTAATGTATAAGTTGCATGTAATGAAATAATATTTCCTTTCTTTCTGTCTTACAGGATTGTTTGCAGATAATGCTGTTCTTCTTTTTCAGAAGTTTTTGGGGAGCCAACCCTCACAAACCTTCCTAAAAACTAAAAGAGCTATTACTGAGTCTCAGCGACTCTTGCCACAATCAGCTCTTCCCAGGTACATTTGTTTACTCATCAAATGCTCTGGTCTGAATCTTACTTTGAATTAACTTAATTATATGTTTAATGAGCAATATTGCTCATTGCACACAGAGTAAGATTATCTTGTTTCACAGAAGAGAAGGAAGACCAAGGAAATGATTTGCTCAGGATGAGAAATGAAGATGGTCATCTTGTGCTCAAGCAAACAGAAGTCATCTGGTATGTGTGTGTTGAAGCAATGCTGTGTTACAGGACTTTATGATGATCTCTCACAGGACTGGTCATGTCAGCCGTAATTATTCTTTCCAATGTTTTTATATTTATTTTATTTTATTTGATACAGCTATAATAATTATAGCATGTTAGCAAAGTTTGACTGGAACATTTTTAATCTAAAGTTTTAAAAAAACACCACCTGTTATTCTTAAAAGCATACAAGTGTCATAAAAGTGGTTTAATTGATATAAACACCAATTGACATTATCTCACTGTTTTGTGAATGTTGTGTTATAAATTATGAATTGATAGTTGATTGGTTTGAAGCCAGGCCTTACACTGCACAGACTAAAACACATTTGTGAGAGAAGTCATTAACTCTGGAGAAAGATTCTAGAGGAAGAAAACACATTTACTGCAACAATAGATGAATTCTAGAGTCTCTGAGAACTACACATGCTAAAGGAGTCTCATGAGCAAGTCCTTTGCCTCTGTAACTTTTTCTAAATTCTTGCATAATGAAATTGTTTATTGCAGTATTTTAACAATTTTACTTTGTACAGATGATCTCATCAACCAAATGAGGGGTTTTGACCAAGTGATGCTCTTGAAAGGACTGAAAGAAGAGGATGTGGTAAATTGTCTTCAGAGAAAAAGCTTCTCAAAAGATCTTAAAACAGCTTGAAGAATGGTAAGTGTACAGTACTACAAGGGTCATAGTTACTCACCCTGCTAAAATCACACAGAACATAAGATGAGCTCTATGTCCATTAAACAACTTCATCTGGATTGTTTGTTTCACTTTGACCAGGTCTGGGATCTTAGGACTGGGAGATCTCACTGGCACCCAGTTAACCTCCATAGAGAACATTTATCAGAAGCGCTGTCTGGGTAGGGCAAGAAACATCATCAAGGATGCCTCTCACCCTAACCATGGACTTTTCACCCTCCATCCATCCGGCAGGCGTTACAGGAGCCTACGCTCTCGAACTAGTAGACTCAGGAAGAGCTTCTTCCCCGAGACTGTAACACTCCTGAACTCCGCACCACCAATCTAACCTGCACCTGCTCTTTTACTGCACTGGTCACAGTACTTTACATACATGTATTGCACTACTCATATTTTGCACAGACTGCACATGGTTAAATCCATTACACTATAAACTGTCTAAAGCTGTTACTGTACAAGCACAGTAAACTATTTCTACAATAAATATCATTGCACTACTATTATTTTGCATATAATAAATTGTTAAACTATACTTTTGCACACTCATTCAACTGTATTTATTACCACTGTTCTCAAGTTCCTGCTATTCATAATGTATATATAATCCTTCTTTGCTCTGTTCATAATGTACATACAATCCCTACATTACATTCATATTTATATTCTGTATATACTCTGATCAATATTGTATATAGCAACTCCACTGTACATTCTGTATATCATAGCTTTACTTACTCTGCACTTTTATGTATATAAAACACTATATTCTTGCACTTCTGGTTAGATGCTAACTGCATTTCATTAGCTCTGTACTTGTACTCTGCATAATGACAATAAAGTTGAATCTAATCTAATCTAATCTTCTGGCTGAGAACAAGCTACACCACATCAGTGCTGGATATCAACCACAAACTGTTTCCAGACACGAGAGAAGATCACGATGAAACCAGTTTAGATGTGTTGATAAGGAATCATTATTTTCTGAAACAGTATCAAATGTCTTATATGTATCACATGATCTGTATCACAGTTGACTGAATGGGACTGTGTGACTTTTAAGGACATTTCATCACTCATCTGTGTGAACTGATTAATATATGAGGTTAATGTATTTTTGATTATGAATAATTATTTTCCTTGAATCTTATTTGTCTTGATGCTACTTTATCATCTTTATAGTCTATGCTTCAATAAAATGAATATGACGAATATTGTGTTCTGAAGATTCTTGTTAAATACATCATTTTACTAGGTAGGCTCATATGTGTTTATTTTAGACTTGGAAAAACTACATAATCATTATTGGGATTATTTTTTACTTAAGACATAAAAATATTTGATCAGATTAATGACATCTGGGACATCAGTACACCAGAAAGTTATTATTGTTTATATTTACAAGATGGTGCCATGGGCTTTATAGTTACAAACACTTGAGGGATAACTGAGAATGTAGCAGGAATGATCAACGTTGATTTTGTACTGCATTAAAACCAAGAGCACGCACATTACTGATGTCCAGCACATGAGGAGCAAGAGACAGGGGTGAGAGGACATTTTTACACTGATTTTTGCTAATTAGTTATTAGTAATATATATATATATATATATATATATATATATATATATATATATATATATATATATATATATATATGAATGAATTTGTCCTTGTGTAATAGTGAAGTATCACAATGTGTATACATTGTCCTTGATTACTGCTTAACAGTGGGGAATAGATAATGGCATGTTGTTGCAGGTTCATCCATTATATTTATTGATGTTTACTTCAAAAATCAAATAAATAATCTATTATTTTTATTATCAAAACATTTCTTTATAATTTTTCCATGTTTCATCAGATAGCCTCACAATGTCCTGTCAAAAGGTATAATAGCAATGATGTAAGAATTAGAAAACAGAGGACTGTGAAAACTGTCAGATATAAATGTGACTCAGCTCAGTTTGTTCTCCATGATGAGGAGAATACATATATGTAGGTTTTACTGCCCTTCTACCCCCAGGGGCCCAGTAGCACCCCCCGGAAGAGCCCAAAACTGTACATTTCAAATGGCTGTAAATCAGAGTCCAATTAACATATCAAAGCGAAAATCAGCAGGATTACTACTTATGCTATGCTGATAAAATAATGTTGGGCACAGTTTTCAGAAATAAATGGAAAGGTGGCATAAAGGCATTTTACATATTGCATACTCTAAAATACTAAATTTCACCATGCCTCTCAAATATATCATAGTGGTTTACACAGTGAACATATTTATATGTCTAGTTTACCATTCAATATATTATTTATTTCATTTCGTTAATAAAACTTTTTAAACTACATTACCCATAAGGCTCCATCGTTCTATCTATGGAAAGGGAATACTAGGCGCTGTTTTTTGTAGTTCATTGAAGTTATTCTTAGGGTTAGTGTTAGGATCTCGGTAAAAAGGTGATTTTTCTCAACATAGAAACACCCAATGTTGACTTAATATATTTACTAATGTGATAATAGCAGCAAAACATACTTTTGTAACATGATCCGCTGTTTAATATGGGTTAAAAGATAATCCAACCACAGACAGTCCTGCGATGACAAGGGACATTCACAGCCAATGACATCAAAGCTGAGCAGCGTCATCACACTTCCTTAACCATTTATTGTCATTCATGAACGCTGTTTTCCGTTTTTCGGCTAAAGGGATAGATTGGTTAACAATAAATTAAATTTGCCACCTATTAGATAGTGTTTAATTAACGTCTACACCTTCTTCCAACAATAATGCAAATACAGAAATTATTGTTATTCAGCTTGACAACAATTTGGCAATAGCGATGTGTACATGTGTGTGTACAACACGTGATGTGAACTGCACAGTCACAGTTGTATCTTATCTAACCAATAGATTCATTTCATTCAATTTAAAAGATACATTTTTTGCTGACCAAAGACAAGAGCATTTACTAATAAAAAGTAAAGAGTGAAATTATTAAGTTATTAAATTATTTAAATTTGTTTCTGTGATTTGCCTTGCTCTACCAATTAATCTCTAGGAATAAAAACTGAAATAAAGCATAATGAACATACATAATTTTGTAAGAGTTTTCCAGTATTTATTGATATGTCAAACTCATTTAAAGACAAAGTGCGCATATTACTGCACTGTCACCAAGCTCGTTTTTGAAAAATAAAACTACGAAGAAAAAAAAAGGCAGTTATGTTGTAAACGTTAACAATTTTCAGTGTGCAAATTATTTTATTAAAAAACAAAACATTATAAATATGGCATATATCTTTCAGAGAACACCGTAAAAATATACATTTTCTTAAAAGATTCTATTGACCAAAAAGTGATACAACACAATGTAAATGTTTTAAACTCACAAAAAAACATCATGAAGACATGCATGTCAAGTGTGCAATATCATCTATAAAACTCAATCAGCAGAGCATCACGTAAATACTGATTGTCCGAACAATGGAAGAAAGATAAAGTGTTCAGGAAAACAAACACCTGCTACATAAAAATGCAGAAATATAACTTTAACAATAACATCATTCACTTCATGACTGGAACTAGGGGATTGCTGTGCATGAATATGTCCTTTACTAAAACTCCTGATGAGAACTTTTTTATGATAAAAGCACCAGAAGTAAAGTTTACTGTATAAAGCTTGACAAAGAGAACACAATGCTTTATCAATATGATAAATGCTATTTTTTAACTATTGTTGTCATCACTGGTTCTGTATACAGTACAGTATATGGGTTGCTGGAAGGTCACAATGTATTCATTATAAGGTTAATTAAAACAAAGTTACATCTTCTGCAGAAATCAAACCACTGCAAAGTCTTGAGTCACTGATCCAGGAACCATTTCTGTGTGTGTGTGTGTGGGGGGGGTTAAAGAGTTAGAGAGGTGAGTCCTTGTGCATGAGGGAGAACTACAGTGTTATCTGGAAACAATCCTGTAAGACAGAAAGGATAGAAATATTATGTAATTAAATGCAACATTACTGTGTTTTTTTTAGACCATGAAAGCATAATCTGCAAAGATGCTGTATAATTAAATGTTAAATGCATCCATTATTAAAAGCAAGTCATTAATAGCAATATCTAGTCATGGAGATCACGTATAGTGGGAACATGAACTGATGGGGCTTATTTAAAGTAATTTAATGAGAAGCCAATGAACAATATAAACTTTCTGACTGTGTGGGGCAACTGATTTTCCAATATTGTGATAGTGTCAGATTAGATTGTCCAGGGGCTTGTACAATATCATACAAGTGTTAAATTGAATTAGTGAATTATTAAGACTTTGATGTGGGACTGTATTTAGGGATCATTTTAAAGACTTTTCCCCTTTCCAGATACCCACACTTGAGGTCTTATTCACTTGAGAGTGTGTGTATGTGACTATGAGACTGTCCCCGGTCTTAATAATGCCAAAGCACAGTGTCCTTAACACACACTAAACCTCTCCAATACTGCTCCGGAGCGCTATACAACGCTTAGTGTATCCCATCATGCATCATGTTTTGGAATTAATGTGAGACTTTTTGCAGAGATCTCACAGGAGGTCACGCAACTTTCCAATGTTTGTGAAATATTAATTATAATAATTAGAAATTGAGACTAATTTAGTAGTAAAACAAAGTGTTGCATGTTTTCTTGGTGCACAGAAAAGTATATTTATTTTGTACATCATTTGTAACTTCTTTTTATCACTTAATTAGAAGCACCACAAAATAAATTGTCATCTTTAATAGGGACTATTGAAAAGACATTTAGAAGTTTCTTTTAAAATACAAAGTTGAAACGAATTTTGTCATGTTAAGATCGACACACATTGTGATCTTCATGCTCACTTGGGCCAAATAAAGGAAATGTGCAAAGATGGCAAGTGTGGGTATTTGGACCGTACAACAGTTTAAGAAACAACAAAATGCTGTGCAAATGATAACAACAGGAATGTTTGATAAAAGGCACAAACTATCACAGACCAACCTGCCTCTGCAGCTTTCTGTCTTCTCCATTTCTGAAGGAATACCTCTCCACAAACACCACTGGGGTGACTGCTTACTTTACGTCTTTTCAGCTAAAAAATTAATACAAGGGGAAAGAAAATAAAACAGAATTATATACAGAATGTTAATAGTGATCTGTGTGCAAAATATTTAAGATATAAACCAATATGAATTGAACTGCAATATGGGAAAAATGTTTTTTTTTTTTTTTTTTTTTTTACATTAAAAAGGTATTACAAGCATGGTACAGTAAATGTGATTACTGTGAAATAAGTCATATAAAAGCACATTAAAACACTACCATTACAGTGGTACAACTATAGTTAATTTGGTGATTAATGTGCTATTACTATACTACAGTAAAACTACAGTTAAAAAAAAAAAAAAAAACATGGTAAATGTCTTGTTTACTGGGTTTTACCTACTTTTGTAGGTGTCATGGTTAACATGATTTTACTACAAATACAACTTACATCTTTGAACCTGAAATGAATATAAAACGTATCCCAGGTCTGTGGCACGTCACGTCACGTGACCGATAGAGTTTAACCAGTTAGCAGCTGTGTTAATTTAGTTAAACACAATGAAACTCAAAGACAGCCTCGGATGACCGATGTAATACAGAGAGTAAACATAAGGCGCTCATCTGATTAATAAAGAAGACAGAATACATTTTATGACAGGCATTAAAAGAGCATATTTACTACTACTCACCATAGACTGTATAACTCACCCAACCTGCGGCTCTTGTAAACTGATGGAAAGTATCGCGATGTGTGCTGAATGAGACTTCTTGAACGTGATTTCAAAGCGATAAACATCTCATGTCAATGACGCTAGAGGCGCTTGACCACGGTTCAGTTTTTGACGCTTTGGGGTTGACGCACAGCGCGTGATGTGCGTGGTGGGAGGGGCGGCACTGTTTATTAATTATGTATTATTATTATTTAGGTCTTTCTGTGTTGATTTGCTGTTTATTAATATTTTTAAAACTATAACGCTAAATCTATCAACATGTATTTAGATGTTATCATGTATTCATTCATTTCTTTATTTTAATTATATTATTTCGGTCTTATTACAGGTGAAATATTACAGTAAGCCAGAACACGGGCCGAGCGGGGCTCATTCTAAACCCATTAGCGGACATTCATATCACAGAATCTGACAGCGATCAGAGGCTCATCAGCGACATCATTTTTAAGAAGCCTTTACAATAGCCTTAATAAAAACTTTTAACTTTAGAGTCTAAAGTAAAAAAATAAAAAATAAATTAAAAAATAAATAAATCTGTAGGCCTATCGCTAATAAATTATTTATTTATTTATTTTTATATATTTTTTTGTTCTTTTTATTTAAACTAAATTGTTTCTTAATGTGAATCATCAATGAAATGTGAAATCAATGAAAAAGTAAAAAAAGAACCATTGCGCATTTTACAGCTAAAAAAGTTTTAATGTGTTTTTGTCACCAGCAATACAGTATGTTGCTCAGTTTTGTACTACAGTAAGTTAAGCTCCGATTTTTTTTTTCAAGTTTCAGTGAGTTTCTTCTGTTGTCCTGTGAAAAATTAAATAATAATAATAATAATTAATCAGAAAATATTGTGCTGATGCACGAAAGATGCCTCCAGTTGAAATGCATTAGTTTAAAAAAAAACGTGCTGCAATCATGAAAATAAGGAAATAAACGTGTGCCTGCCACGAATAAATAGATTAAATTACGTGACAAAATCACGAACTGCCGTGAGACTGGGTTTCCGTGTGTGGACCACGGAAGAAGAGTGTCATTGACTTGCGTTAGAGTTATCCGTGATCTCAGCACAGACTCACTCCGTGCTCCTATCACAGATTTTAGTTAGGCTAACAGAATCAAAGTGAATCTGTGTGATGGCAGGACAATGCAATACTTACAATAACAGTCAGGTTGGTCATGGTATTTGGTGTTGAAAAAAATAAATACTTCAAATGTTGCGTTTCCAGATGAGATAGCACGTCCATTGAGTGAGGTCTGTACTCCATCACTGAAACGATCCGTGTACGGACCACGGAAGATGAGTGTCATTGACTTGCGTTAGAGTTATCCGTGATCTAAGCACAGACTCACTCCGTGCTCCTATCACAGATTTTAGGTCTGACTATAGCCAAAATGTGGGTAAAACGCCATCAAACTGGATTTTATGATGACAGGACGAGAAAAAATGCCAAGTTAATTACATGCCATTGCAACAGTGTCGACGAAAAGCTTGTAAGTTCCTAAACAAGTGAGTGAGGTCAGGTTGTGGAGGTCCGTGACATCACGGGACTTTTGTAACTGAAACAAACGTAATTTTTATGATGACAGGACAATGCAATAACTACAACAGCTGTCTGGTTAATGTCATTATGGCATTTGATATTGGAAAAGAAACAAATACTTCAAATGTTGCGTTTCCAAATGAGAAAGCACGTCCGTTCAGCGAGTTCTGTACTCCTTCATTGAAACGGGTATCCGTGTGTGGATCACGGGAGGTCAGTGTCATTGACTTGCGTTGGAGAAATATCCGTGGCCGGGTCACGGAATTTGGGGCAATTCCGTGATGGCTTCACGGATTTTGAGTTAAGGACCCGTGGACATTTCACGGAATTCTGTGAGACCAGGTTGCCCCAGAAGCAATGTTCAGTTTACCACCAGGCCCCTTTATTTTTGACCAGTGCAACAAAGACAAGGAACAAACTTGGTTAAATTCATATTTCGCCCAGAAATAAACATTTGCTGTTAATTAATGCACCTCCTGGCCATCCCAGAAGTAGGTGACTTTTTACTCTTCATTAGAAAAGTAAAGACAATTTTTAGCTGAAAGTGTCCTCCCTTGTTGCTTATTAAATTCAAGTGAGCATCTGCCTGTTTTTGGGAATAAAAAAGCATATCAAGAAACACTAAATTAACACCAGTGGCTCCTGACGATATGAAAGCGAAGCAATCAGTCTGTGCAACGAAACTGAACATTATTTACAGCATTATTACCTGTAATCCAAAGCCTCAGACAAACACTGGATCTTTTACTGATTGTTTTCATGTTTCATTTCACTAGTTTGTTTATGTAATCAATCAATGGCATAACATCAACACAATTCTATTACCAAAGCACCCAATAATGAGGTGAAATGTGGATATTTTGCATGTCTAATGCATATAAAGTGAATAAACCAGCTTTCATGAAACAGTTCACCTTTTGGTCCCTTCATTCAAGTGTTAGGTTTACACTTGCGCATATCAGCAGCTCATCAGTTTCCTCAGTTTAGTGACTTTTAGAGAAACTGGAGCACTGAATGATTCATTCATCACAGGATCAGAAACACAGCTACTTTGGTTTATTTCCAGTCGGAGTGACTTGTAGATCTGTGCTTGCCCGAGGATCTGGATTACAAGTGATAATGCTGTAAACAATGTTCAGTTTCTTGCACAGACTCATTGTTTTGCTTCACAAGACCTCAATAAATCATCATCAGCCACAGGTATTTATCGAATGAATCGCCAAGGACCACGGTTTCAGCAAGACATCTTTTTTTTACTGTTCAGCTGCAGAAAAGAAGTCTAGTTGAGTTGTTTAACTTAACGTGATTGTTGGTGCTAGTTTCAGAGTTCACCTTGCAATACATAAAAAAAAGTAAAAAAGGTTTGATCCAACTGCAGGACTAGTGAGCTATTTCGCTCTAGCAGACCGCGTAATGGCCTGGAGTGATTCAGGGAGTTTAAACCCAGCATTCGATTGGATCAGACATAGGTCAGCGGTGCGCTCAGTGTCTGATGTGTTCGGGGAAGTACGTACGTTCTGCTTTTAAACACAAGCCACTGGACAGGATTAAGATTAGACATAAAGATTCGTTCATTTATTTACTGACTTGTGGATTATGTTCAGTTCTTCACTGGAGCCCAAAGGTGGTAGTGTTGGGTAGGTTTTATCTGAGTACATTGCACATACTCACAACATAGGATTTAAGAAAGAATGAGCTCTTGTGATATTTTCACTTGGTCATTTCTTTAACAATGCACAATTTCAGTTTGCATTCAAAGGGGAGAGATCAGAGGATTAACTTTTAAGATACATCTCTTTAGCCAAATGTACTGGTAACACTCTTCCATATATTTGTAATGAAGAAAAACTCAATCAGTCAATCGATCAATAGTAACTGAAATTGTGGCATCAAAGTTTTATGGTATAAAGGTGCAATCACACTAGATTTAGGATCTCCTCCATTTAAATGCACGAAGTTCAAGATATATGAACTCTAACCTGAAAATTAATATAGCAAAAATACTTATTGCCTATAATGCACATACTGTAAAAGACCCATATTGACCTTTTGGCTAAAAACACACAGCAAGATATTTAAAGATGCGTGTTTTTTATTCTTATTATTATTAAAATCACAACACCTACAGCATGTTGTCCATATTCGAAACTATTTTGCAAGCTCAAAGCCAACTGCATCCTAAGGAAGGAGAAAAAATCTCAAGTTTCAATCTGAAACCCTCATTTGAAGCATCTGAGTCATAAATATTAATATATAGATACAAGCAATGAATATTGGTTAATAATTCAATAGCTAGAACTATTGCACTTTACGTTTTAAATGTGTTGAATCATAACAGCATTGACCTAATGAAACTCTTGTTTTATTAAGCTTTAGTCATGATTCCAGCTGTCATAATAAGTCTGTGGCTGCTAGTACAAACAGCTCAAATTACTGAATATAACTAAATGTGTTGCATCTGATGCTGGATTTAATAATATTATAAAGTATGCAATTATATTTATAACCAGTTTTAAATACAAGATCAAGATTTGAATTCTTGTTTAAGCTAAAATAATGACTTCTCTTTCATGCTTCTAAATGTGTAACAATAAAGAAATCTCTTATGCTCACCACAATGGCATTTATTTAATCAAAAATATAGTTACGAATAACTGTTGTAAAATGTTTTTTATTCTTGCAATGCAATGCTTATTTTTCAGCATCATTACTCCAGTCTTCTGCGTCACACTGCACTTCAGAAATCATTATAATATGCTGATTTGGTCATTTTTAATGGCAGTCTATTTAAAGGTGACACAGCGTAATATGTTTCAAAATTCACTTAGTGACTTGGTTTCACTTGCTCCTTTACATAATGAAAAAATCAGGAGTCTGAAAATGTCTGGAGTCACTCCACACCAGGCACGGGGGAACAAATCCAATTTGAAGGTCATTTAAATTCTAGAAGTCGCCTTCAATTCTTTCCCTCCTCAGGCCTCTCTTTGCACGACCCACAGAAAGACGTGCTCACGGGTTATTGGGGAAGCGTAATATTTGCATAAAGTCCATGCTCAGATCTTTGCAAAAGATGGTGACCACAGGCTTTAGTTTAGATAGTTTTGTTTATAAATTCATCTATTTAATTAATTTATGACTGACACATATTGAAGGACATTTTACATGCAATTCAAATACATAAAAAATATGATTGTGAGTGGATCATTTTCACTTGAGAAAGAAACTGCAAACACCATATAGAACCAATTTTGTCACGCTAAGGACACGAGACGTTTGCGGCAGTCTCTCGAGTTAATAACTTTAGTTAAGATTTGTATTTATGAACTCAATCTCAGCCTGTGCGTTGCAGCCATATTGCATGAGTTCACTTACACGCTTCCATTTGTTCTCGTTACATCAAAGTGTGCACACATATGAGTATTTTAACGCTGCGGGAACATCTGCTGTGCCTGTAATTGTGCTATCAGTTACTTAATGTGGAAAAAGAGAGCGTGCAAGGTTTTTTTAGCATTGATTTTTCCTGTGTATTTATATATGCTCAAAGCATGTGATGTTTGAAAAGAAATGTACTTAAGCTCTGCTCTCGTGTCACGTTAATGATTTGTTTCTCCTGGCTGCTGAAATGGAATCAGTGCAGCATCAGGAACATCCCAAATGTAAGCTGTACACAGAATCTCTGTTGGTAAATGTCATTCCTCAGCAATGAAGAAGCTATGAGAAAAAAGCCAAGCCAGAAAAAAAAAACACACACACAAATGGTGGTATGTCATTGGGAAAACAGTGTGTAGGATTTGTGTGAAATGGCCTTATGTTATTGTTACCGTATGGAGGTGTAAGGAGGTGAAACAGAGCCAAGACTTCCAGTGACTCATTGTACGTGATGCATAAACAGTGATGGTGGGTTTTAACTGTCTGTGGGGTGAAATGATGCTGGGAAATATGGGCCAGTCACAGCAGATTTTACGAGCTCTCAAGAAATCCATGCAGAATTATGATGAGGTAAGAACATAAAAAAAGACAAATGTCTGTAGTTTGTGTCAGAGAAGTTTGGAAAATGTAGTAAAAGAAGTTTAAGAGCTGGAATATATATATATATATATATATATATATATATATATATATATATATATATATATATATATATATATATATATATATATATATAAGCACATATTCTGAGATTTTGGTTATTGTTATTAACTGATTGTTATAAACATAATGTTATAAACATCACAAAAGTTAGGAACTGAAATAATGAGTACAAAGTAAATGTAATACAAAAAGTAATTGAAAAACTGTAATAAAGTTATTTATTTATTCATTTTTCATTTTTTTTTTGCATCTCTTGTTTACCAATGGATCCTCTGCAGTGAATGGGTGCCGTCAGAATGAGAGTCCAAACAGCTGATAAAAGTGTGACCCCCCAAAAAACCTCACTTTGTTAACTGCTGGACTTGAGTGGTGTGTATTATTGTGATGTTTTCCTCAGCTGTTTGGACTCTCATTCTGACGGCACCCATTCACTGCAGAGTATCGTGTGTTAGACACGGGCAGCTAATGTAAAGAGGATGAGGCTGATGTGGGCAGATTGTTCGGTGTGGGCCACAACTCTTCACTCAGCGCTGAATTTGTAACACATTGCAGTGATTTTATCAGGTATCGGATCAATAAAGAGAGGAGGCAGCAGTCAAGGTGAAAGGTTATGAATGCATGGACCAGAGCCTCAGTATCTTTTGGGCTTAAAAATGTGTGTGCTGTGTTGGTGGATGAACAGCCTTAACCAGGGACGTTATGTTTGCTTTCAGTTGGTTTAGGAGGAAATGATTACAACATTACTGATTTCAGTGCTTGTTGCAGACTTATTAATACTTGGGCTGGTGGTCCAAATAACATGACTGTTAAAATGTGAGGAAAGCATATTTTAACAGCACTGTTGCTGGTGTTGAAAGAGCATTAGAGAGTATTAATGCAGAAATATAGATCTGGAAGTCATCTAGATTGTTAGAGATTACTTCAGCTCTTATTCTGTCAATTATGAGACATTTCCATTTCATTCCACTGATTAATGAGAATAATACTCTCAGTTATGCAGTGATTAACTAACATCTCGTTGACCCTTATTAAGATTTGATTTAGAAATGATTTATTCAGTCATTTCCTTCTCTCACAGGTAGATTTTTTTTTTGTTTTATTATTATTTTCCGTCTGGTGAAATTTTGAAAAGAAATGCTGCCAGATTCGTAACCTGCCAAAATCCTCTTCTGGTCCATTAGAGACAGCTGTGAATGATTTCTCCAGACCTGCCGCATGGCCACAGACACAAAGCAAACACATGCTTACGGCTGTTAAACACAGACGTGCTGGCTGTCCGCCCGGACCTTTATGCATCATGGCTTGAAGTGCTTTCACAGGACTGCCCTATGAGGACACCGCACATTTTGGAGGGGCTTTGTATCGTTCGGGGAGACTCAGTTCCCAGTTCATTTTGGTGCCAACAAAGCAACATGGAAAGAAAGGATTGCTCATTTCCTTATCATGCTACCTATTCTTTCCAGGGCATGTATTTTGGAAACCCACAATGACTGCATCTCCAGTGGCTGTCTCTGCACCGAACCAGCTGATAAATTGGGCTAGACTAAGCTCTCTAAATTGTTCTGACTGAGTAAGTCATTGTATTCAAGCACCTTCTATTTAAGAACCTTTTGTTCTTGTGCAGTATTAAGAATTAGTGCTGTCGCGATTAATCATTTCAAGTGTCAACAAAGCAAGCGTTAACAAAACAAGAGGGGAAAGGCAGGTATTAAACGGAGAATATTTTCTGGATTAGTTCTGCTCCCCATTTTTGACATTTATTTGTTTATTTATTTATTTTCTGGGCCAAACTTTTAATGATCATTTCAGATTTTTTTTCTTTAGGACTGGATCAGTATGATACAAATTTTGTCTAAATACATGAATAAATGTGTGTCAAGTGTCTTTTGTTGGCTATGTTTAGCAAACTAGCATATATTCTCTTCAGATTTCTCTGGCCCTAAACTTTAAATAAACAAAATGTGGTCAGTTATTTTATAGTTCAATCATTTAAAAAGATTAAATCAAAACGAATGTTCTAAATTCTTTGTTAAGAGAGAGTTCCATTTATTAACATTTAAAAGTCTGCAGGAAACTTCACCCATCGACTTTCTAAATGCATGTTTTGGGCTTTTAAAAGGAAGGAGAAATGTGTTTTGTTGAGTTCAAGTGAACTGAATATGCAAATATAAGTACATTTTATGGGGGTTAATAAAAAAAAATTAATTCCAAGTGGACCCCTTAAGACCCAGTAGCTTAATATGTTTAATTACCAGTTTTTACATACAAAATATTGATATGTCATGATACAGAAAAGAGACAGAGGTTTCGAAAGGAGGAATACATATCTTAAAAGTCCACTAAAAGTGCTTTGAAATCTAAACTAAGTGCATTTCACATCAGATGGAAGACATGATGTGCTTTCTCTGTTTTCAGCCCTGATTATAGCAGATTTATCATCAAGAACATTTCTCCACTGAAATACGCTTTGTTTGTCTTGATCTGAGCTCAACTGAAGGAAGATGTCACTCTCCTGAAACGACGAACGGGCTTGTATCAGGGTCAGCCGTTCTCCGTCTCAGAGATGTGTGCAGATTGGATGTCTGAAGCCCCAGGTAACACATGTCATAAAACTAACTCTATTATACTGTTAAACTGAATCATCAAGACCTCAGAGACCCAGAGGAATCTGAGCGGCTGTGTTGACAGCAGTGTGAAGCAGCATAGATGTAGGGTGTTTATTAATAGACAATACGATCCGATCATCTCTGGGTGGTGCTGATATATTCTGTCCTCCATTCAGCCAACAACAACAACAACACATGGGAACAAATTATACCCCAACACAAATTATATTTTGGAGGGCTCAACAGCATGAAATAGACATGTTTTCTTCTCGGTTTCCTGTGAAGTGGTCTAATACAAAGCGATCCATCAGAAAGACGGCAGCGTGCTGTTCACATATTTCCAGGTCTGCATGCACCAGCCAAGAAACTGCCATTGAGATGAATGGGAATGTTAACAGATAGATCTCAATGAGTGTATTAGACCATGGTTCGAGGTTTGTATCATCCCACCAGAGCAACTTTGGCTAACTAGTGGGGCAGGTTTAAAACAGGACTATTAGTTTATCTGACCAATGATAACCAGCATTTGAAGCTACTTGCAAATTGTAAAGCCGACACTCAGAAAACCTTAAGATGCTACAGCTAAAGAGTATCTTTTTAGAGTAAACAATAACTATGTAATAGGTCATACCATTGATATTACCTGAGAAGTTAACATATATGGTAGCCAAGGTGTTTAAAACATTCATGCACAGTTCAGTTGAATGATAGTCAACTCTCTTTAACATATAGAAAAATGCTGTTTTGTGTTCGCCTTTCTTGCATTTACTCTTTTAACATAGACTAATATATCAGTCTGTGTGTAGACCACTGCACAGCACACGTAGCATTTGCATCGCATTTTGAGATGTGTACAATTCAGCCGAATTCAGTTTTTATGAGATGTCTGTTTTGCCCGTCTAGCTTTTTAAATGCAAATAGACGTTGTGTGTGCACGGTCTCTTATACTCCCAACACTGATGCATTTTTATGATGTTATTCAACAAACGATATAAGGCTCAAATTGCATCTGTCACAATCAATTTTTTCTTCCTGCCTCTAAACTAAAAGTGTTCCCTTCTCTATAGTTTCCTGTGCACAATGACCTGTTTTCAGCTCGGGATGCTGTATTGTCTGGACTTATTGATTGACCCTTTCACATCATCTGTCTATTCAGGCAGAATCCAAGCCGAGGTCTTCCGCGGTTCAGCCGACTAAGAACAACTTTTTTCTTATCTTTTTTTTTTTTTCCAGAGAAGGAATTCAAGGTCTCTTTGCCGATTTGATTTATTTCAGATGCACATGCATTATTGGTCCTTCATAATCCATCTTTTACCTTAAAGAGACGGCAATCAAAAAACTGATCATACTGACCATGATGCACCTCAGGCTAGTGTGGGCTTTCAATTTGTTTACATGCATATAAATCACAATTTATTTCTCCCTAACAGAACCATTCATGCTCTGTAGTTTTCATGGATAAACTAATATTTTAGAAAATCAATGCAAGACATAAAAAAACAGCTCGAGGGCCAATCATAGAATCTCTTTTGTGTTTCAAGGCTGTGTGCGACTGTTCACTCAAATCTATAACCACAGTTAGTTTCTGATAAAAGTTTTACAAACCCGACAACATCTGCTTATTATGAGTGTGAATAGCTGGGATCTTTGGCCTTGAAGCGTGTAGGTCTCTCGTTACACGCTGTCACATAATGGCAGCTGTTCTCAATTGGATTTTAAGCTTTTCTCGCTTCCACTCCTCCATCACTGTCACTTTTAGAGATGTTTAACATAGTAATAGATTGCATGAATTATTGCCTAACTGCTTAAATCATCAGAAGGGAAATTAATCTGTAACTCTTTGTAGTAATGCCTCAAGGGCTTCTGAAGGGCTTTATTCACATCATTCATTCTTTCAAATGCTAATTATAAACCCTTCATCTATTGTTATAACAACTTGGATAAAAGGGCAACTATTGGAATTCTAGTCTTATACAGTAGTTATCCAATTTGATGTTTCTTTTTAAGTAGTTGATTTTATTAGGTTTATTATCATTCGCTTAAATTTAAACCATAAACCTTTTTTATTATTTCAAATAAACAAATTCACATTAACTGACTCTCCCACACTGTGTGTGTGTGTGTGTGTTCTATTGTTTAAAAGTGTGTGTGTGCTCTTGTTTAAATGTGTGTGTGTGTGTGTGTGTGTGTGTGTGTATGTGTTTGTGTGTTCGTTTAAGTGTGTGTGTGTGTGTGTGTGTTCGTTCGTTTAAATGTGTGTGTGTGTGTGTGTGTGTTTGTTTAAATGTGTGTCTCTGTGTGTGTGTGTGTGTGTTCGTTCGTTTAAATGTGTGTGTGTGTTTGTTTAAATGTGTGTCTCTGTGTGTGTGTGTGTGTGTGTGTGTTCGTTCGTTTAAATGTGTGTGTGTGTGTGTGTGTGTGTGTGTGTTTGTTTAAATATGTGTGTGTGTGTTTGTTTAAATGTGTGTCTGTGTGTGTGTGTGTGTGTTCGTTCATTTAAATGTGTGTGTGTGTGTTTGTTTAAATATGTGTGTGTGTGTGTGTGTGTGTGTTTGAGTGATTTGTATAATCACTGTAAGTAAAACTATAAAACTTTGCTTTAATAAAAAAAATAATAAATTATTTAAGAAAAAACATTAAACGTGTTATAAACCAATACTATGTCTTTAGAAGAAAATAAGACTGATTCTGATAGTACAGTAGTTAGTTTAGTGGGAGATTTGAGGTAATGTACAGATAAAAATGTACTATTTCAATTCAGTCAATATTTCAAGTGCAAATATTTGTATTTATTTGTTGAGCAGCCGTGCGAGATAATGTGTGGTTAGCCAACTGTTATCACTAAATAAAACCCAACAGATAGTCATACGAGGATGCTTAAAGATATATTTCACCCAAAAATGAAAGGTTACTGTTAATTAACACTAATTTATCCCTTTAATGGAATATTCTGGAATGCTTGATTCTGATTGGTCGACATTCTTATATAATGACTCTTTGTCCAATCAGTTGAAGGCACAGGGAATGTTCACGAAACTGACACTATTCACCATTAAAACTCAGCAGACCAGCAAACAGCCAAGTGATAGCTTCATTAAAGTCATAATAGCCCCTACAGCTCATTTGCAGGGTCACTACTTTTGGATTTAAATAGTGTTGCGTCGTTACAGCATTGTGCCGCATTAGTGTCGCCGAAATGCTTCAGCTCTCTGGCAAAAGACGGTGTATCTCTCACAATAAACAGAGAGTGGAGGAAAGAGGTTCGATGAGCACGCCTGCTGAGTAATGCTTACTAGAATCACAAACAGACGAGCATCTGGGAAACACGCTTCTCAATTGCATGGGCTGGATTAAGAGGAGATTTAGTTAATTGGAAAAAATGGTAATCTCTTTCTAACAGTCAGACTGGTACTAGAGAAGATGTGGGTTACACATTAGCATTGCCTCAGTCCAGATACATATGCTTTTGTCAAAGGCATGAATTTATAAAAAAGAACCTATTTAAAAAAAATAAACTATGTATCTCTTCCAAACATATTCTCTACAATTACATGTATGTTTTTAGCAGATGCTCACTTGCAGAGTACTATTGTACTCTGATGTAAAAATCCACATACAGTCATTCATCAGTGGATCCTCTGCAGTGAATGGGTGCCGTCAGAATGAGAGTCCAAACAGCTGATAAAAACACCACAATAATCCACACATCACTCCAGTCCATCAGTTAACATCTGGAGAACCCAACAGCTGCTTGTTTGTAAGAAACAAATCCATCAAGACGTTTTTTTGACTTTGTAAACCATGCTTGACATGTGCAGATTTCTCTCCTGATTCATATTTTTAATTGGAGAAAGTAATAAGACTTGTATTTTAGCCAGAAAAAATGCACAGTTTTTAGTTTTTAAACATGTTAATTGATGGACTGGAGTGGTGTGGATTATTGTGATGTATTTATCAACTGTTTGGACTTTCATTCTGACGGCACCCATTCACTCCAGAGCATCCATTGCTGAGACACTGATGCAATGCTACATTTCTCCGAATCTGATGAAGAAACAAACTCGACTACATCTTGGATGGTCTGAAGGTGAAGACATTTTTCAGCAAATTATCATTTTTGGGTGAACTTTTCAATAAAGACTGAATCGACCACTCAACTCAAGTGAACTGTGTTTTAAAGTATCTACACAGTTCTATACAGTATAAAAACCCTATAGGAGAGAAAAATTTATTTGTTTGCTTGTTGAATCAAAGCTCATCAAATCCACTTCTTCCTTGCTCCGCTTATTTGTGTAGGACCAGAATTTATTTGCATTGCATTTTTAGAAGCTCCCAAGATATTCATTCAGTGCCATCTCGATGTGCTAATAATGGCAGTGAATATATTCAGAGACAGTGAGAAGAGACACCCCAGAAAACACTCACTGATGAGTTTGAGGAGTGACTCTGCTGACATTGAGACTGAAGCTGATTATAGCTCTGTCTCGCCACAGCTGTGCAGCTTCAGAATGATTTTCTCTATGATTTTTGTTATTAAACTGTATAATTTATTATTTATTATGTAGAAGGTGGTGTTATGATGTTTTTTAAAATTGCCCTTCTGTTGTGGAAATAATATCTATTTAAAAAAAAAAAAGTAAGAAAGAAATGTAATGTTTTCATACATCTAAATGCATTCAATGCAGTTAAATTACCCACTTAAGAATTTCTTTCTAATGTAATTTCATAATTCCTTATATTGTCTTTGAAATAAAGTGCATGGCAGACACTGACAACCATTTATGATAATAAATTTCTTTTTTTTTATGCATGTCATGTAGATGCATATTTGTAATTATACATGACATGGTTACAATTATTAATTTAAAATGAACATTAACTGTAATAAATCTAAGAATTCTAGATTTAAAATTATGATCACATTTGAAAACTGTGAAAAATAAAAAGTTTTGAAAAATAAAAAAAAATTGAAAAATATTATCACAAAGTGCATTATTTAAAAGTGTACTTAGGTACACTTAAGTAGCCTTTCATTTCTATTATATGAAAGTGCTTTTTTAAAATACTTTAATTTCATTAGAAATTCAGATTTAGTAAATTGTTTTGTTATAAAAGAAATGCACATTGCCATTATATATTATTTATTTGAAGTTGCACATTTTAAACTATATACATTGGAAATAGTAACTCCTGTTTTTGTCAGACTGACTATTGTGTTCATGTCTGATTGTATCAATGCTCCTCCAGTTAAAATCATAACGTGGAGTGGTTGTTGTATGTTTCTCAACTGCTTTGTCAGTGTGAACACTTTCTATTCTCTGTTGGGTGCGTCCCGTGTGGGCTTCCCTCAGGCAGCACCCGCACACACACACACACAGACACGTTCACAAGCTCTTGCTTTAGATCAGAGTCCTCCGCTTCTCTGTGACCACAGACAGACCACACTCAATTAGATGTATCTCTGATCACCAGAGATGCTATTATCTGTGTTACTCCATTGATTCTGTCACGGTGCAGGCAAATGCTCAGCTGTAATAGCAAACAAGCTGCCAGCTTCATCGTTTTGAATGTGGCTCATCACACACAGTCATGCTTTCGTTAGGATGTTCAGCATCAGTCTTCCTGCAGTTGCTAGCTGAATATTGCTTTTGTAAGTTTCTTTTAGTGAGCTAACAGATATTTTGAAACTGATAGGACTTTATCCAAGCCTTGGCAAGTGAACTTTGAGAAGGAGATTTTCTAGATGTTGATTTGCTTTTTAGAAAGTTGAACTTGGAATTATGTGCACTAATTAAAGTGAAATGTTTGATAATAATATATATATATATATATACATATATATACACAGTACAGAGCAAAAGTTTGTAAACATTACTATTTTTAATGTTAATGTTAAAGAAGTTTCTTCTGCTCATCAAGCCTGCATTTATTTGATCAAAAATATATATAAAAAATGTAATATTGTGATATTATTACAATTTAAAATAATTGTTTTTAAATTTATTATACTTTTAAATTATCATTTATTTCTGTGATGCAAAGTGTGTGTGTGTGTGTGTTATTTATATATTTGATTTGGGATTTTTATTTATTTATTTTCTTTCAGTTTAGATTTGTTATTTGACATATTTCAGTTCCACTAAATATATAAATAAATAAATAAATAAATAAAAAGCAGCATTTTGTCCAAGCAATAATAAAAGGACACGCTTTAATTTGTAATTTATTTGAAATTTTGTAAAAAAAATAAAAAAAATAAATTGTAACATGAATCATATTGCATTATGTGTTGAGTGAATCATTACGTTTAAATATAAATTCAAGCTCACTGTTATTTGCTAGTAAAAAAAAACATTGTTATTTTAGGCCCTTAAAGGTGCAGTAAGTGATTTCTGAGAAATCCTGTGGATCGTAAAAACACCAAAACACACTTGTAGCCAATTTAAGGGGGTGTGTCCAGGAGTGGTGGGGGAGGAGCCTGTGTTGAAAAGAATGATTGTGAATTTGGGGGCGGAGCTATCAAGATCAAGAGGGGTGCGATCACTGATCTATATTATGTTCTCTATTATAGATCAGTGTGTGTTTGTTTAAAATTTAAACTTTGTATCTCAGATATTGTTTAGTGCACCCTTAACACCGAACAGTAACTTAAGCTCTAATGCATGAATCAGATCGATTGTTTGAAAGTAATGTTGTTCCAAGAGCAAGAAATCAAGAAATCGTCTCACATTGTCCTCGTTGTGTCTCACGAGTGTTGAAACTGTTAGTGGTCTGATACTGTGTGTGTGTGTGTGTGTGCCTCTGAAGGACAGTGTTCAGCTGTTGTTATCTGTAGTATCTGCACCTTATCTTAATAGCAGTCCTTTACATGACAAAGACTTTTCACTCCCGTACAAACTCTACATCATCAATAAAAGCAGAGACAACAAATCCCTCTCCTCCTTCACTCCCTATAAGCGATCGCTGAAACTAGAGCTTCATGCTTTCATACTCTCACCCATGAATTAATGAAAATCCAGCATATGGATTTGAGCTTGTGCTGCAGAACGGGGCGCCAGAGCCCCTTAAAACCAAGATCAACATTTGAATGTTTCTGTTGTGTCATTGCTTCCTGAAATATTACCAGACATTTCAATACGTCTGCTTTTATTTCCTTCCGCAGAGGATTTAATATTGCCTGCACACTGTGAGTTAAAGTCAATACGAGTAGCTTCTCGTGAACCATTTTACTTCTGTAATGTGAATGAAACGGGATATTCAGGAAAACAAATGTGAGGTGAGATTTGATTGGATAGTGAGAAGAGGACATAAGTGTGTTTATCTTTGGGAGAACAAACATCTAGGAATCATTATGGAAGTAAGTGGAATGCTTTTGGATTATATTATCTTGGTTTTCTCACTTGTAGTCTAAGCAGGTATTTGTGTGGTTTCTGGGACGTCACCGTTCTGTTGAAGGGGTGTTAGTAAGCACACACGGGGCGTTTGGCCAGTGACCTGTGAAGGTTTCAGTGCCCCGTGTCATTGCACTCGAGGAAAGTGCTGTCATAGAGGTGAGACATAACACTAAGGTCGTGACACGCTGTTTGCATTCAAAAAGCAAAACCAAAAAACATTAAGGTTAAGCTTTTCACCTTGGTGCATAGGTTAAAATTTCATCTGTGTCCTTTTCAATCATATACTAATATACACTCACATTTTTATATACTCTTAAAAGGATACTTTATCAAAAAGCAACAAAAAAAATGTAATCTATATTATGTTCTCATTTATTCATCTCTATGCTGTTTCATATGGATATGACTAATATTATAAAGTTGCAGGATGTATTATTAACAGCTTCCCCTGCCAACTTCCTCTTTAGACTTCACACTCATGTGGGTTGCCAGATTGAGGACATAACAAGACTGAGCGCAACTGACAAAGAAAGGCAAATTCCTTACACTATAAATTGATGAGTTGATTTATCCGCATTTTAACATTCCTCTGATCACATGGCTTTAAGTCGGGTAGAATCTGTGATTCTTAATCAGTTTGTTTGCAGGCTTCTATGGCTGCAATAAGCTGAGTTTTCCACCAACTGGCAACCACGGTTGTTTAAATGCTATTGGTTGAACTGGCAGTGGGCGGAGTCACACAGACCAAAACAAAAACAGACATTCCGACACCGAACGCACATTTCAGAACAGAATTACTAGCTGTAACATAGTTTTTCAATGCGAGTGTAAACTAAGCGTGTTTTTTGGTCCTTTGTTCGTTTGATGTTTACAATTATAGATGAGTAATTATAAAAAGTAGACATAATAACAGCAAAATGTGAAGAAAGAAAAAAAAATCGATCAGAATTGGTCATTAACAATAATCCACAAATGATCCACATCCACATTTAGACAAAAAAGGATCTTCTATGGCATCGTAAAACACCTTAATTTTTAAGAGTGTATAAACATGTTATTACATTAATGTAAAGAGTTATTTTAAGTGAGTACATTAATAATGATAACAGCATTTAAGCAACATTAGATGAGTGAAGATAACAGAAACAGCTCCTTTAATCACATGATCTTCAGAGATGTGGCTACGAGTGATTGTTAGAAGTTGTGGATGTAGTTATATTTATTCATTTATTCTTGGTTTATATAAAAACAACATTAGGAAGCTCTGCAAATGTTTGATGAGCCAATTTTACACAGAGCCTCATTTACACACTGCATGATAATCGTTTGCAGCAAGGTCAGTGTCAAGTGTCCATAGAGCTTCTTGTTATCTACACAGATATTTTAGTGAGGCTCTAAACCTAAACAACTGTTTGAACTTCACATGTTTTTTTTTATGATTTTGTATTTTCCTCACTGTCAGAGAAGACCTAGTGTCACCCACCCCATGATCATTCGTAGTGTTTGCAGCATTATATATTCAGCGGTTCTCATGGTTTTGGCAACACAAGACAGACTCTGTGTTTAATGACTCTCTGAGGATTGCATGCAATGTTCAAACATGGATTAACATCCATCCGTCCAGAGTTTGCTTCATTAAAACATTGAGATGCATAGGTTGATTTTGCTGTACTTATTAGTGATTCTAGTGGAATGTATGTCAGTGATTTATCATGTTAATGAACAACATGCTCTGCTCATTTTAGGGATTTGCATTAAATATCATTCTTGCATTACTCCCCATTCATTTCTTTTACACATTACACACTTAGACAAATGATGACACTGAGAGGACAAGCAAAGCCACAGTGTCAAAATGTTTAAGATGGCCAGTCAAAAGCATGCCACTTCAGTTTTAAAACAACAGTCCACCCGAAATGTACATTTTGTTATGAAGCCAGTCAATGTATGGGGATGATTAGGAGGCCAATGGGGGAATTTGGCCAGGATGCCGGGGATTTATCCCTTTTATCCCTACTCTTTTAAAAGTACATCATGGGATTTTGAATGACCACAAAGAGTCAGGTCCTCGGTTTGATGTCATTGACGGTGATTTTTACAGTATAGTGTAAAATGAATAGTAATTGTGGCACTCACTTTCTTAATGACCAGTGTATTGATGGTCTAGTATAAATGCATTTATTTAGTGCTGCTATTACAATAACCGTCCTCCATGGAGTATACAGTACACATATTGCAATTGCTTCATCCAAATCAACAAACAATAAGACAAACTGGCTTCCAGCCCAGATTTGATTTCATTCATGTATTTAATTGCTTGTTGATACATTAGCGTTGATCTATTTCTCTTTTAAATACCTGATGTGACTGCAAACTGTCTGGCAGTTTTCCGCAGCAATCTGTCAGCAATATGAGACTTTATGCCACTTTATCCACTCATGCTCACGTGTGCTTCATAGCTCCCATTGCAGCATAGACATCTGCTGCCATTGTAAAACCTTAAAATACTGTAGCTATGCCTATGCAAGTTGGAAGCGGACTCATTTTAGCCATTTTGTTAAAGATAGACATGTTTTTCCAGCTGCATTGGGGATTTTAAAACACCTCCAAGTCCAGCCGCTGGCGTTAATTGTAAATGTAATTGGAAAAGTAGGTTGTGCAGGAGGTGGCACATAGAGTGTAATTGAGTGCAGAACTTCTGAAAGTCCTCAGTCAACCTTTAATTAAATTTAACTCTGCTGTCATTTAGCATCTTAGCATCATGACTGACTCAGCCCTCAGTTATAATAAACCTCACACATGCAAGTTTATTTGCTGAAAGCCTTTTCTGCTCACCAAGGCTGTACTTATTTGATCAAAAAAATACAGTAAAATCAGTAATATTGTGAAATAATATTACAATCGAAAGAAACTGTTTTCTATGTGAACATATGATAAAATTTAATTTATTTCTGTGATCGAAAGCTTAATTTTTGAACACCATTACTCCAGTCTTCAGTGTCACATAATCCATCAGAAATCATTCTAATATTCATATTTTTGTGGTGACTGATATATATATATATATATATATATATATATATATATATATATATATATATATATATATTTTTTTTTTTTTTTTTTTTTGCATTCTTTGATGAATAGAAAGCTACAAAGAACAGCATTTATTCGCAATTGTTTTCAATTTGTAAAAGTGTAGAACTTTAACTGTTACTGCTGATCAATTTAAATGTATCCTTGCTGAATAAAAGTATCAGTTTCTTTAAAAAAATAACACTCACACATACAACCCTGACACAAAACCCTTTTTTCAACAATAGTGAACAAATACACACACACAGACACACACACACACACATATATATGTGCATTAACTTAATATACACAAGTAATGGTTAAATAGATAAACATTGCTGCTGCATTTTTTTATAAAAAATTTAAGGTAAAGCCATTATTGCAAAATACTCTTAAAGGTATAAAAAATGTTTGCATTAATAGATCGGAGGGAAAAAAACACTAGAACATTGTTATTTTGTTGACTTGTGTACTAACATTATCCAAAAACAAGTTTTACAGAGTGAAACGGTCGTTGTCATTGCATCAATGATGTCATATCCCCTCTACATAAAGCTGTAATATTCCCAGCCAGCACAGAGATGCCATGTAATTAATCTGACGAATAGTCTTTCCGTATAACATGATAACTCTGCTTTCTGAGCTCGACTGGTCTTGAACTCTAGTGAATGCGCTGTTGTTGTCTGTGAGTGTGTGGCCATTATTGTTCTCCTGAATTAAAGCTGGCTGTGAAATACTTGCTGGGTCATGATTCTGCTGGGAGCCAGACGTCAGGACAGGAACCAGAGCTATTAGCTGTTATTGCCATTGCTCTTTCTCTATCAGCCCTCTGCTGTGGAGTAAATTTGGGCAGCACTGAACTGATGACCACAGTCTCAGAGATCGAACTCTTTATTTGCTCTCTGTCGTCGTCTGATATGAGTCTCCTGCGCACATGAGTGCAGTGCATGCTGGGGGTGTCCCATCTCTCTGTCAGGGCGATGGCGTGTATTGTCACTGACCCGCACCGAGTAGACGTCTCACAGCGGCTGTCATGCCAGGCATTATAATGAGCTCCTGACATCTCCACACTCCAGCCTGAGAGAAATCACGTCACCAGAACATGTTTTCTGGGAAAGTGAGATCCACCAGCTAAATATAGCTCTTTACCAGTTCTTCCTGGTTATGAATCTGCTTCTTTACTGTAAGCTGTTTGCTCTGATCGGCCTTCTCAAGAGACTCCATTGCTTGTATACACTGTTAGACTTTACAAGGGTTTTTTACAGTAACTTACTGGCAACACTGTTGCCAGTAAGTTACTGTATTTGAGATTTACAGTACAAGAACCGCATTTTAGTTTTACAGTAACTACATGTTACTGTAATCATGTTTTACAGTAATTACATGTTACTGTAATCATATAATACAGTATTATTACCATTACTGTAAAAACACCTTGGTTAACAATACATTAATCCTAATCAATCATTAATTCTTACTAAATTAAAATTACACTTTTATAATTTTTATCCTACACAAGTCCTGACATTTAGTCCAAAAAGACACAATTATTATGAAACATGAAATTCTTTATTTAAAGCATTGCAAATACTTTAACTTGAAAAATGTAAATGTGTGAAAGTTCATTTTAAAACTTTCTCAATTCATATCTTATTTTCAAAAAAAAAAAAAAAAATAGAGCATGAATTTACATGTATAAAAGCAATTAGAGTGCATTCAATGGCAAAAACACTGCAGAAAATCACATTTACAAAACAAAGTATCTGGACTATGCATAAAGAACTGTCGTTAAAGATACAATGCTGGGACAGTGCAACATTTTTTTGTCCTTTGTCTGTATACTGGATTTAACATTTACATCCATTAACAAGGAATAAATTAAAGAATTGACAAAATAACATATTATTGAATGTGCATTAAAGTATTAAATTCATAGGAAAATACATGAGAAATACGTCACTTAAAAATACTGTAAATTTGGTGTAAAATACTCGTATACATGACTAAAACCTTAATGTCCAAAGCCAATAAATTGAGAAAGTAGATAGGTACTCAAGTTTTTCTTCTTCTTTGGAAGTCAATAAACCTGGCACATTTGATGACTTGAAACAACCAGGAATATTCTTCATTATGGCAGGAATCTGTCAGAAGTCCCTCTAGGTAAGAATGACAAAGTTAGTCATAAAATGTGCACATTTACACAGATAGAATGTAAATTTTAAAAATCCTAAAAATGAATCCTATTACATTTCATCATATGGTTAAACAGTATTTTATACACTTGGTTAACACTTTGAGGTAAACTAACAAAACAAATGCGGTTTAATCCAGTCCTGCAATGCCATCATGAAGATTGTTGAAACTATTTTAGGGAGTGGTGATTCAATGCTATGAATATTTTGAAGAATGTTCTTTGTAGTGATGCTGAACCTGATTCCATATTACAGAGTGTTGTTTCGGTTATTTAGCTTAACAGAATAGATAATTAAATAGAAAACTGTCAGTACATAATAGAAGCAGCACAAACTACATCCTCCAAAATCATCATATTACTGAATCACCTCAATTCAATTTAATCAAAAACAACATTGTAACCATTATTGCAGGATGAATTAAAAGTAAACTGCATTAGTATCCTCAAATTGAAAAGTGTCTGTATACAGTAGATGTCCTGTTAAGAAGCATTTCACCTAGTCCGAGTTTCTCCACTCAAACTCCATTAGGTGGCGAAGAAAGGATGACACGGTTGTTTATTACTGTTGTCTTTCTCTTCACAACTTCCCCTGTCTTCCGACTCACTCCGGTTTTGGCGGTTCATTTTGTTCCCTCCTCTGGGTTTATCCTCAAGAAAAACCTTTAAGTAAGAAACAATGAATGTAAGAAAAAAAAAAACATCAAATTCTTAATATAAATAAAATTTAAAGGAAAATTAATTTTACTATACAATTGAAGTACAAAAGAATCTTAAAAACAGGCTTAAATATTTTTTGAGTCTGTGTGCTGTATTTCTTAAGCCATGAGCAAAAAAAGGCATTTTAGATTTCTTATCCCTCAGTGCCTTTGCTTTAAATGTTTTTGGTAACACTTTGGAATAATGGTTCTTCATTAAAGAGATAGTTCACCCAAAAAATAAACTCTGTCATCATTTATTTCATTTTGGGGCACCATTTACTTCCATTGTTTTTTCCCTACTATGGAAGTGAATTGTGCATCAAAACTGTTTGGTTAAAAACATTATTCAAAATATAATATTTTGCGTTCAGCGGAACAAACACATTTGGTTTAGAACAACTTGAGGGCTACTAAATGATGACTGAATTTTTATTTTTATTGAGTGAACTGCCTTTTCTAGGTAAATGCAGGAAGTAAAGCAGGACAAATGAGTAGTTCTACAGTATCACTACAGCTACTACCAATAACTTAAATGGAAAAAAGAATAACTAATCAGTACATAATTTTAAATGTAGGACTGGGATATTTTTATTAGGTAATCAATAATTACTGAATGAGATTGGCCTCATTAAATAATAATAATTATGAAATACCTTTCTACTAAGTTAATTACTAATCACAACATTAACCTTTGTCTGAGACAAAACCACTGGTCCACATTCAGTGTAAAAAAAAAAGAAAAGTGATAACGTCTAAGTAAGGTTGTGATTAGTAATTAACTTAGTAAAAAGGTATTTCATAATTATTAGTATTTAATGAGGCCAATCTCATTCAGTAATTATTGATTACCTAATAAAAAATATCCCAGTCCTACTTTACTATTACTTACTGGTTAGTAAATCTTGTTTCCATATTAGTTATTAATCCTGCATAGTTACGTAAAATGACAGGCCATCATTCTAAAGTGTTTTCATAAATTATATTTATCTGCCAAAACAATCCAAAAATGTTGTTTGTCCAGGACTTAAATTCCTCAAGATAATTTTATCTTCTGGAATTTTTTATTTTGTAGTTTATTTTGGCAGATGAAATATAATGGTACCTGGCTAGTTACAGCTACAAGAAAGTAAAAACCTATATAATTTTGGGATTTAGTTAAACAGACAACTAAACATGTTAAACTTTGATTTAACAGAACAAAACAAAGTGTGGAGAAATGAAGATGTACTTACTGTTTTATGAGTTCCAGTGTTGCACAGGCAGTCTCCCCTTGTATTCAATGTTGAAAACGTAGAAGAAGATGAAGAATACAGAAAGGCATCTGCACATCCCAGGTGCTCATCCAAAACATAGGCCACCTTTCCCTCAATGCTTACCATCCACTTTGTGGAAGAGAAAAATTGTGACCTAAAAAAAAAAAAAAAAATTACAAATGTTTAAAAGGCAAATACTCATTGAAGTACACTAACATTGCACAAAACCTTCTCTTACCAAGCATTATGAGTCTTGGTGTGGCTGGAAGGCTCATGTCTTTCTCGATGGATGCCTTTATTGTAGCTGTTTTTAAAACACAAAAAGACCTATTATTACTACATGTTTAAAATGCAGCTTAAAAATAACATTTCATAGACTAGGCTTAATTCGCCTTAAATGAAAGATTTACTTTGCTCGAAAAAAAAAAAAAAACATCTGGTTTTTAATCCTAATTCAATACACTCGTCTTTTCTTTTTTTTTTTTTAACGTTAACTTTACCTCAGTTTTTAGCCATAATGCTGAAATGAAACCGTTAAAGGAATCCAGAACCGTGAGCTCTGGCCTCTGCACTGCGCTGCTAGTTCCTAATCAAATTCTTAAAGCACACTGTCGACCCAAATGTCAAAAATGAGGAAAAATATAAAAACACCGTTTAAATGGAAAAAAAAAACACGATGCTATTACTCAACTAAGTTAGAGGGCAACGTTATTTACTAACTAACTTCGTCTTAATGTAACGTTAAGCTTAACTGTGCTCGATAAAAAAATGCTTTTAATCGGTAATTCAATAAACCCACAAAGTCTTTCTTTAAATAAAACGTTTGGTTTACCTCAGTTTTTATCCCCAATGCCGACAAGAAACCGTTAAAGTCTCCAGAACCGTGAGCTCTGGCCTCGAGCAAAACTTGCGACTGCACTCACTGCTTCCTAATCTAGTTCGTAAAGCACCCAGTCGACCCAGATGTCAAAAATGACAAAAAACGACAGTTTAAATAAAATAAAAAATATATAAAAAAACTATGCTATTTCGCAACTGTGTTAGGCCAACGTCAATTTACTAACTCCGTTTTAATAAGCTGCTATTCTCGATGAAAAAAATCATGATTTTAATCAACTATACTGCTAAAACACGACGTAACTGTTCCGTGTTGTTAGCGGGGTTAATTCAATAAATTCAACTCACAACGTTTTTTTTTATATATATATATAAAACGTTAGGTTTACCTCATTTTTAGTGCCAATGCTGACAAATGTTAACCTATAAAATTGGGGTGCGGACAACCGCGGGCACACGCAGTCACACACATATTTACCTTGCTTGTTTGCTGTTCTTCCTCTTCCTTACTCACGGGGATGAAAAAATCTTCGCAAGGTGTCTGTCCTTGGACGCAGCTCTTATTATGTTCTCCGGCATCGTCAGCTGATCACTCTCCTCGGGCAAAACTTCAACCCTGCACTTGATGGTTCCTAATCTAAATCGTAAAGCAAATCCTGACGATCCAAATAGCGCCAAATAGTCCGTTGTGGTAAATACAGTATTATACTTTATTTTTAAAAAATACAGCAAATCACTGTATTTGGTGTTTAATGTCACAGAAAATTCCCATGATGCAAAGGGAATTACAGTTATAAACTGTAAAGAGAATTTACAGTATTATACTGGTTGATAAATGGTAAATAACTGTAGAAATTACAGAAAAGTCTAACAGTGTAACTGTGAATTATTGAGGCATGTATGGCATGTGTGCAACATTGCAAATTTATATAATTTACTATGCTTTTTTCTTTCACCTATTTTTTTTTTATATACAATGGCAGTGTTGCCTGCCATTTTTTTGTAAATAATTCTGAATTTACTGTCAATTTCTGAATGAAAATTGTTTCTACATCAATGGTTTGCTTGAAAAGTGTGCTTGTGGTGTATTTCTGTAAAATTAATGTCATTTGGTTTAACCTTTTTTCTATCTAATACAATGGCATTCATTCATTTTTCAGTAACTGCTCTTCACAACCCCTCAAATCAGGAAAAAGCCATACAACCTTCAAATCATGTCCTGCTATTCAGACATAGAAAGGCAAACCCGAGTCACACACATACACTAATTGTCAGAGGACCTTTATATTTCATGACGCTTTCAACAGGCAGAATGTCGGGTTTATGCTTTTTTTTCTCCTCTGTTGGGATGATGATGATGAAGACGAGGAGAGCATGCTGTCACACATGGCTCCTGACGACAGATAAGATGAGCTGGAGGTCCAGAGATCCTGACATTTCCTTAATGCATCTCACCTCTTTCTTTATAATTGGCTGCTGTTGATAGATTCCTCTTCTTTGCATGCCAACACTCTGTAATAACGCTCTGACATCAGTCTCAGAGAGTGTTACCATATATACACACCTGTGTCATCACCGTTTGCATGTCTCACACCAGCCAAATCCTTTTTCTTATGTTCTCAGGAATCCTTCATGTCCTGCATGAAATGATGACTGACTCACGGACAACGGAAGGCATCATGAATAGGTAGGTCTCTTGAATAATAATTTCTCTTGTTATGAATAGAAGTACTGTAGATGTGACTATTATAAACAGCAGTGTGCCAGGCACTTATACCTCAATTAAAACACCATAATGACTGTGCAAACAACACAAAGATCAACCACCTTATTATGAAATGCATTCACACACAAAACAGGCATAAAGAGCATAAACATGTTGTTCTCTTCTATTTTCTCTTCTGTTTTGAGAGTCTGCTTTAAACGAGAGAGAGAGAGAGAGAGAGAACATTTTTTAAAGTGTTTATATCAGTTAATTGCTATAATATTTGAAAAAATTTAAGAAAAAGGATCCTAATTATTATATCAAAATTATAATTGCAGCAAAGACTATGCAAATTAGTTAACTGAAAATGCTTGATGGCTACATATCTTTGTTTTAATTTGCTAAAATTTGAAAAAAAAAAAAATTACGTAATTTTATTATGGTTTATTTTTGTTACTAATATTTTGGTAAATATTTAGGTTGTCAATTTTATAACTTCTATCATAAATTATGAAACACTGGTTTAGTACAGAGATGTTTTTGTAAAAAAAAAAAAAAAATTAAACATATTTTGCTTTTGGAATGATTGGAACATTCTTTTAGTTTCTGTAACATTCTGGAATATTCTGGTCCTTACTGGAATACTCCATTGTGTAAAAAGTAAAACTTCTGTTGTTAGCTCAGTATTATGCATGTAGCATAATTTTAATGCACAAATGACAACAGATTGGCATGTATAAGCTGGCTGCATTATCTTTTTCATGAGTGCTGTTAATGATACACAAAATAAATAATGTGATTTTCATGTACAGCATGTCAAACAAAGAAAAATAAGAGCCAAAAAAGTATCACTTTTTAAAAGTATCACTGGAAAACAATTCCAAAAATGAAACAATCCAAAAGAAAACAATTCCTTGCATTATACCGTCTAACCTTTCTCCGTCTTCTTTTGCGGCTGAAGTAAACAAACAAATATGATTCCACAGCTTTTGTTTACTATAAGGCCAATATTATTTCTACCTTGACATTTGAGTAGTTGTGCAACATCAGACAGAGGAGCATGTGACTGCCAGTTGAGTTTTGACGTGTTTGACTTCAAAAAGAGATAGAATAGATTAAAGGCAATCACGTTTTTTTTTTATTAAGAAGGATGTCAAGTTTTCTCCGAGCAGCGCTTACACTTATACATCTTTCCCTCTTGTTTAATGAGAGATTCTTCTGTTTTAAGTGTTAAATGGATCTGCTTGTCATTCTGTTACACCAGCTTGTCTTACACCTGCTGTTTGATAGACATTACACAAAGATTTCGATTTCACAGAGGAAGCAGGCCAGACGTGCATTCATGGAACTTTTTGACAGCTGCATTGCTCATTTTTGTCCCCTCAGTGCCAAAGGGAAGAAAGAATGGGAGAATAGAAAACATAAGAATGTGTCTCTTATGTGGGAAGAGTGAATGGTTGAACCTGTCAAAGACACATCCCTTTGGAAGAGCAAACCCAGGGGTACAAAAAGAAGCATCACTCGGGACCAAGTGATGCTGTAAAAACTACCAAAACCGATTCGGTTCCAAGGGAATTATGTGAGCAAGACTGGATATCTGTGAAAAGACTACACTCTTAGAAGAAAAGGTTGTATATAGAACCTTAAAAAATCTCATAAATAATTAAAATAGAGTTTCACCTACATCTACATATTACAAAATAAGTCCATTATAAAATTACATTAATCTATCACTAATAAATAACGCAAATATACAGATTCATCTAAATTCCCATCAGGGTTAGAACAACATCAAGCACCTCAAAACTACAAATCCATATTAATATAACTCACAATGGAAAATACAGAAATAGAAGTACTTCAAATATACAAATTCATATTAATATCACTCATGAAGAATGTGAATACATAGATTTAAAATTCAGATCAACATTTCAGAACATCAAGTACTTCAAATCTACAAATTTACATTAATATCACTCATAAAGAATTGTAATTACAGATTCAAATTCAGATCAGCATTTCAGAATAACATCAAACGCCTCATATCTACACATTTACATTAGCACTATTCACGAAATATCAAACTATTATGATAATTGATTGTACATTTTGAGCACTGGGACAGACAGTTTTATTTTCTGGCTTCTGGAGACTTTAAACAGGTATTGCTCAACAAAATTCATCATGCGAGAGATGTGCTTGGGGTATTCCACACTGAATATGAAATAAGTAACAAAGAGGCACTCATCCATTTCACACAAGCATTATTCACACATGCAGTTTCTCACTTTCTCTCTGTTGTTAATTCAAATAAAAATGTTATTCTTCAAGCTACATCATTTGTATATCTGATTTAAAGCATGCAGAATCCTAGATCTAAAGGCCGATTGCTAAAAAAAAAAATGCATCAGTGATTCGCAATCCCGCTCCGAACTCCCGAGCAGAATCAAAATGATTCGCGAACCCCAAACTGACTCAAATGATTAGCGATCCCGCTCTGAACTCCCGAACAGAATCAAATGATTCGCGAACCCCAAACTGACTCAAATGATTCGTGATCCCGCTCCGAACTCCTGATCAGACTAAAATGATTCGCGAACCCCAAACTGACTCAAATGATTCGCGATCCCGCTCCGAACTCCCGCACAGAATCAAATGATTCGCGAACCCCAAACTGACTCAAATGATTCGTGATCCCGCTCCGAACTCCTGATCAGACTAAAATGATTCGCGAACCCCAAACTGACTCAAATGATTCGCGATCCCGCTCCGAACTCCCGCACAGAATCAAATGATTCGCGAACCCCAAACTGACTCAAATGATTCGTGATCCCGCTCCGAACTCCTGATCAGACTAAAATGATTCGCGAACCCCAAACTGACTCAAATGATTCGTGATCCCGCTCCGAACTCCTGATCAGACTAAAATGATTCGCGAACCCCAAACTGACTCAAATGATTCGCGATCCCGCTCCGAACTCCTGATCAGACTAAAATGATTCGCGAACCCCAAACTGACTCAAATGATTCGCGATCCCGCTCCGAACTCCCGAACAGACTAAAATGATTCGCGAACCCCAAACTGACTCAAATGATTCACGAACCCGCTACGAACTCCCAAATTGACTCAAATTATTCTAAGAAAGAATAAGTCGCTTGTAGCTTCAGGAGGGGGTTAAGGCCAAAATAACAAACAAAAATGGGATGCTAACTGAAAACAAAGTAATCTAACTTACCTAGCAAACATCAACAACATGTCTCTTCCCTGACTTCCTCATGTTACATACGGAGTTAACACACAGTATTAACAGCAACAATGACTTACTTCTTAGGATGTAACAAAATGGGTAACTGCATTATTCGGTGTATTCAAATGCATTTATGAATGCATGTGCATGAATGATCACAAAATTCAAGATATGGGGGTTAGAAAATGTATATATTTATATCATTTTATGTAATTAATAAATATCACACGAAGAGTGCCATTTGAGTTTTTCTCCAAATATCAGCATGATTAAAAAGTGATATTAAGTTACTACAAACAATAATTTAATTACAAAGACAAAATGTTGCATAATAATGTAATATATGAATGAATAATAGCCTAAAGAACCTTTGTGCTCCAGTGTATCTCACCTCGGGCCTGTCTCATCTTAAAGAGAGCAGCTTGTTCCAACCAAAAAGTTGTGGATCAACCACCTGTTCTACTTTAACAAGCTCAGTAACACATTGAAAGGTCCAGCTGTGCTTATATTTGCCAAGCCTGCTTGTTTAGTAAAGATTCATTTGCATAAAAGCATACACTGTGCGATTAAATAAAGAACATTAAGTCCCATATAAACAGCTTTAACAGCCTGGTTCGTTAGCAAATAGCCAATCGCTAGGAGTGCTGGCTCACTCAAGGGAGCTCCAGAACTCTTCTGTTCATTAGTCACCATGGACAGGAATCAAATATGACTTTGTGTTGGAAAGCCAGATCCTGTAGAGGCCATGTTGTGTTGATTTTAGTTGTTTGTTTGGAACAAAGGAGCTTACCGTGCTAAGGTTGGTTACATTATTATCAAGCGCTGAATCATTATAGCTTGCACTCCTCAAGAACCTTTCCTGTGGTTTCTGGCATCAATATATTAGCAGAAGATCCTTTAAGTCCAGCAAGGTGCAAGGTGGAGTCTCCATGGATCGGATAGGTCAGCACATCTCATAAATGCTCAGTTGAGTTGAGATCAGGAAGACTATAGCATTTGGTCCCCATGTGCATTAAATGTGGCAAGACCCTGATGCTGGTTCACAGATTGTCCATCCTTGCACCTCTTTTTAGGTACTTACCACTTGAAACGGGGAAATCTCAACTAGACCGGTCGTATAGAGATGCTTTGACCCAGCTGCTATAGCATTGATTGTGTAACCATCACTATTTGGCCATTTTACTTGCCCTTTTCTCCTGCTTCCAACACAATGAATTAAAAAACGTACTGTTGCCTAATCCATCCAAACACTTGACAGCTGCCATTGTAATGACAGAATCAATCTTATTCTCTTCAGCTGTCAGTGGTTTTAATGTTGTTGCTGAACAGTTTATCTTAAAGTACAGACTGCCCCAGTGTTGAGTGTTGAGAATAGGGAGGGGGGTCTTTTATGTCTTATTCAAATTAAATATTGGCCAATTAAAACTCTCATAGGTTCAGCTGTGCAAACGTATTAGCATGAGTTAGAGTAGTTGTTTTCTTTACTCTTTTAATTTGCTGTTATATTGCATGGGGAAAGAAAGAAATTAAATTAGCATCATAAATAGGCTTATTGTCAATCCTGGTTCCTATAATACCAGTAGGATACTTATCCTCATAAGGATATTATATCATATTATACACTATCAAAACATTAAACTTCTGTAAACTAACACTTTTTTTTTTTAATTCAATGAAAGCGAAAAAATTAGAAAATATATGTAATATAGATACAATGTACAGATGTCACATGGGGGAAACATTTTAAGAGAAACACTACAAACATATTATAGTTTGTTTATTAATCGGCTACATAAAGAAAGATGCAAGATGCAGTGTCTGTTTCTTATTCAATAAACATCATGTTGCATGACGTCTAGTCATTTAGAGCTGAAAAACACTGTGAGATGTCCTCTTCACCTTACAAGAAGAAAAAACAAGCTCCATGATGAGCTTGAATGATGGCAAGGTTTGCTGCAGTGTTACTAACAGAAAACGTGCTGAACAAGAGATCTGCAATTGCTGTCGCAAGAGTTTTCAGGCTTAAGGAGACATTCAGCATTTAGTGAACACACAAATCAAAGCTGACAACATAATTACAATAGTTGAGCGAACTCAAAAATCTCAAATTGCATGTTTGTCTAGAGAGTAGTTGCAGTTCTCAGAACAACTAACATTGTTATGTTAACCCGCTTCTCAGACACTATAGTTATATACAGAAGTTTTTTAAAAATGTTTTACCATTAGAAAAGACGTTGTTGTTGTGCACTGTGAAGGTTAGCGCTGGAATTGCTGCTTCAGAAGGTGAAATGAGCAGGACCTTGAGTGACCGGTGCAGTAATTGTTAGGAAGTGAAGTGGATACCCACATGAGTATTAGTGATGTGAAAGCAATGGGTTTAGTTAATAGGGGAGCATCAGCAGTGTACAGCCATTGTTCATGCTAAGATGAGGATCTTGACATTTTACTGAGGCTATTGTGCTCGTTTCAATAAGATTTCCAGCACTGCAATCACAGGCTTTGATGTAACACAATGAAACTGTAGTGAATTCGGCTTTCTGAGAGTATTCCTGAGCACAGACGGATCATGCATTCAATGTGCAAGTGGATTCTGTAAAGGTGTGTGCCTCAGTAATTTAGAAAATTAAGCTTGTTTATTTAGCATGATCTTACAGGCTTGTTCATATATGCATTGTTTACATTTACATTTTGTATGTTTATAAACATATATGAATGTATCGACAGCCTTTGAAAGGATTTATTTATACACAGCATAAGATACGTAAAAACAGTTATGATTATTCTACGAATGCAGTTTTGTTAGTTTACTATTACTTATAATAAAGTATTACTCATTTTTCAGCTGCTATAAATTTCATAACAATGAAATTATTTAACAATAAATGAATAATTAATTTAAATGTAATAGTTTAAAGTGACAGTAAATCTAATAAAAATATACTATAAATAAAAAATAAGTTTCTTAATTTACCTGTAATTAATTAATGACATGACTATTATTAACACAGTCAATATATATATATATATATATATATATATATATATATATATATATATATATATATATATATATATATATATATATATAATGTTGATAATGCTTAGTATATATGCGTAAAAATGTATATGCATCAAAATAATTATATATAAAAAGTTAAGCATTAAATTTATAAAAATAAAAAATTAATAATTAAATGCAATGAAATAAACCTATTAACTGATAAAATGTAATGAAATCCACCCATTAATTAATCACAATTCTTTTTTTTCACTGCCTGTCATTTTTAGTTGCAATTTTCCTTGTATTTGGTTGATATTTTAACCCAGTACCTCAAAAATAATAAAATAAATAAATAAATAAAAAATCCCACAAATTATTCTGGCTTTAGAACGAAGATAAGTAGTGTTTTTTTTTTTCATTGGTCATGAAGTGCCAGGACTGACACTTTAAAATATGTTACTAAAAATATAATAAATAAATAAATAAATAAAGGAACATTCTCATTATTAGCTCCTATTACGGCAACAAATAAGTGGTTAATCATTTGACTAGTGTGCTACATAAAACTTTTCTTCATCTTTCTCATAGCACATCCTTTTCCTTGCATATTTAATAATGTGCCGTGATTACAATCTTGATTCCTGTTTTTACATGATTGTGCTCTGAATGACTAATTCTCAGGTGTAATCAGCCGAATTCAATCAGTCTGCTGCTGTTATTTTGAATGCAGATTGATGATGGGTTAATGTAATGAAGACACTGTGTGTCTAGGATGTCTGGTATTGTGTGGTAAAGGGTTGGGTGGATGTTTGGTAATCTTGTGTTGGTTATTGATGTCCGCTCTCTATTAAGCTCCTCGGGTCTTCGAGCTCAGAAGATGCTGCTCCAGCAGTGCTGTCAGATCCTGTTTCTCCTGCTGTCTCCCTCTGAAGCTCCTCACACAAACACACACATCCTAAATTGTGTCGCCGCGGGGGAAATGTGCCACACCGCCACCGAGCCGGAACCCAAAACTAATTATTCCCTTAATCCAGCCAGAAGAGAGACGGAGAAAAAATAATTAGTGTAAACACACGGGGCACTGGATCATAGAGCATTGTTAGAAAGACCTTGTTAATATCATGTCTCGGATTGTCCATCTGGAGTTTGTGAAGAGCTTTTACAGGAATTAAGGGAAAAAAAAAAACAAGGCTTTCGAATAAAGCAATATAAATTTGAAACATCATTTTGAAATTTTTTTTTTTTTTTTTTTTTTTGTAAGACTTTACCCATCTTGAATTACACTTAAGAGTCCTGGTCTTTTATTAAATGAATTCACACCTTGATTTCATCTGAATTATATGCTTACAGTAGCTGCAGTGCTTTTCAAGTAATTATTAATAATTAAAGTGGCCTGAGACTTTTTAATAGACTAATTAGCAGCTAGATGTGATAGAAAGATAAAAAGCTAATTATAAGATGCAACATTCAAGGCTTCGGTGCATATTCATTGTATATCGATGCATATCCGTATTTTTGTTGTGTTATTTATTTTATTTATTTATTGCCATCTATAGAGCCATGCATCCCATCCAAAGGGGTCAAAGAGGTCATTCTGCTTATTGTATGATATTTCCCACCTCCAGATTAATATATATATTGTTAATTACACAGACTATAGCCCACGATGAGCAGAGGTGGGTAGTAACGAGTTACATTTACTTCGTTACATTTACTTGAGTATTTTTTGGGGGGTAACTAATACTTTTTGGAGTATATTTAAAGATGGGGAGGCTAGTTTTACTCTTACTTGAGTAATTTTTTGGGGAAAAATCTGTACTTTACTTCTTTACTGTGGGCGACGCTCCTCTCGTTACTTAATTTTAATGCAATAAATGTTATAAATGCTTCAGTTTATTCCAAACGCGCGTCTACATTTCTCTGGACAATGAGCGATGCCCATTCGCGAATGATTCATTCTTTTGAGTCAATTCTGTTCAAAGGCTTGATCAAAGGAGTGAATCGGTTCATGAATCAGTTTGAATGATTCGTTCAGTTCCCTGCCGCACGCGCTGAGCGTCTGAAGCGGTTCACTCAAAGAGTTGTAACGTTTAACATCAGCAGCGTTGAAAACGTGGCTAATCTGCAAAGGCTATTATTTGCTTGCGATGGAGATCCTTATTAGATGAACACCGCGTGTGCTGTCTACTGTTCAACAGGTAATAACTTGGGCTACATTCACTTACAGTACACGATACCACTGTGACATTAGTTTGTTATACGTGTGTGGCTTATAAAAGAGGGGAGTCAAGTTGAATGCAGCATCCAAGAGACAAAAAATAGCCGATTAAGATTTTATTAATTTTAATACGAGTATGTTCAGCGAGTCATATCATCAGCTGCTAAATTCAGATCTGTGTTTGCTTGCTGGCGCTGAGCCAGAGACAACGCGTTTTTACAGCGCTGCGCATTAACCAATCACACAAGATTCTGTTGAGCTTTTGAATGCAATGGCCAATCAGAGGCGTTCAGATGAGTCATCGCTGACGCTGATGCTTCCTTCACTCGCTCACTGACTGAATACCTCTTTCTGGCGAATTCTCTCGTCAGAAACAACAAAGTGCAGATATGTATACGAATCTATAATTAAGATATTGATTTCACAGTGTTAACAGTTTAAGTGATTTTAATGGGAGTTTTTGAGAGTGATTGAACTCTAGACTGTTAGTGAAAATTATCTTTAATAATGTAAATGTTATTTGCTCTCTTTCTGAACAATGAAAGATTGGTAGCAATTTTCATATCATATTAACTTTCGATGTTAAATTCACATTTAATGTAAAATCAGTAGTTTAAAAATGTTATGGCATGACACCTGTTACTTAAGTAAACAGACAGGGTTTTATAATAAATTACATAAATTGCAGTAAAGGCTGATGAAATATATACATTTATACACACACACATACATTACATACATTTTATCTATATATCTAAATAAAAATAGGCTCCGTATATATGACTAATAACTAACTACTTGAGTAGATTTTTTTTATCCGATACTCTTCGGATAACTGTTATTATAAGTAACTATTCAGACTAGTACTTTTACTTGAGTAAATATTTCTAGAAGTACTTTTACTTTTACTTGAGTACAGTTTTTGGGTACTCTACCCACCTCTGCATATTGAGAATTATCTAAGAAATTTGTTTTTCTATTGGCATGGAAGAAACATGGAACTCTTAATTGCTTTTATCCATCCGATCTTCCCCTGCTTTATCTTCTTTTAAATCATCTTAAAAAAAAAAGAAGATATGTTGCTTTTCATAACTTTCATCATAGAAAGTGTTCATGTTAATGTTAATAACTTCATGACTTATAGTCAAATTTAGCAGCTGGACAATAATATAGTTACTTTTTGCGATAATACAATCATTCAGGCAGTTGAGCGTTGCTATGTAGAATATATCACTTGGACTGAAAGTTAAAGAGTTAAGATTAACTCCTTAATCCTGTGGAAACCTGTTTCTGTCACTGAATAAAAAATAACAAGGCAATTTGGAAAATACTTTTTTATGATATTATTTTTCTCAGAATTATCGGATATAAACTCGCAATTGTGAGCTCAGAATCTGAGAAAAAAAGACTGATATTTTCAAAAAATTGTTTCTTTCATGCTTTCTGACTTTATATGCAATTTATATCATACGATTATGAAAAAAAAAATTGTGAGATAAAAATTCACAATTATCGTTTTATTTTATATTCAGTGGCAGAAACGAGGTTACACATAATCCAGACACAAAACAGTTGAAGAAAAATATTAACTAAATTATATGTTTTAATTTTCAATTTATTTATTTTTTTAATTTATGAACTAAAATAATATGTTTTAATCTACAAATCACACTACTTGTGTTTACATATTTTCCCTTCTCACTGTATTTTACGTTAAATCATTTTCTATTTTTAACTGTTTTAAATTCATTTGAAATAAGTTGATTTTAAAATAATTTTCAAAGTTTTTAAATTGCTTGTTTTATTTTTGTGATTATTGTTCTTCACGATTATTTTACTTTCTTTTATGTAAAGCACTTTCAATTTCCGTTGTGTACGAAATGTGCTATGTAAATAAACTTGCCTTGCCTTGCCTAGTAATTATTAATGCATTAAGATTTGGATTTGAGATTGGAAAACTGGTCCTAGACTGGCTTTATTCTGCGACAGCAACCGGAAGTTGCTAGAATTCCCTGTTCTGTTTCTTGTAATGAAATTGTAATGAGATCGGAAACACTTTGCAGTCGTGTAGCTGGGACTCAGATCTTCAGGATGTGACATGCATCTCAAGTCAAACTCCACAGAGCTCAGCTGAAGAGAATCCAGCCTGGCTTTGTTGTCTTATCTGTCGGCTTTGCATTTCTAGTCAATATCCAGAGGTTTTTATGTACATTTCTCTGGATCTGTTCATATTCTTGTACTGGCTTTGACAACTCTTCATTCAAAACCTCCAATCCAGATGGAGTCTTTACACTACAACAAACGTTCGCCAGTCTTACAGAGATTTATCATTTGGTAATATTTCACAAATTGCTAACTGTGATGGAGATGCATGCTTGATTTATGATCACCAAAGCAAGTATGTGCATCACATGCAATGCATACATGTGCAAAAGTTTGCATTTTAACACTAACCTGACCTGTGTTATAATATAGTGGAGTCTGTTTATTATTATTTATGCCAAGCTCTTATTAGTTCTCTTATTTCTTGTATCAGAGCTAAGAGTGATTTATTAAATGTTGACCCGAGGGCTGTACAGTACTTAGCCCATTGACTTAATTCAATGCTTGTTCATTTTAAAATGTTCTTGCCCATTATTTTTTGTTTGAAAAAATAAAAAATAAAAATTATAAATCTGAGGGTACTTAATAAATAATGTAATTAAATCAATACAAATTAAAATTAGCAGTTAATTATGCTTGAGTCCCCTCCTGTGTATTCTCAAATAAGGTTGAAAATCTTTTAAACACCACATTTAATTTATTTCCCTCTGAAGCTGGATTAAATCAACAGCCTGAGCTGAGATGACCCTGATGATCTCTTGTTTTTAGCACTCAAAATCATTAGACATCATAACTTCTCATAACAGGAAAGTCATTAAGTCTGAGTCGAGCCTGAAACTGCTACACAATAGAATTGACCATAAATGTATTCATTTATTCATTCATTTAGTTCTATTTTACTTCTTTGTCGAACCTCAAATGAATCCTGCTTCCATTCCTGATAGCAGCAAGTGTTTAGACTCATTAGCATAAACGGTTTAATTACATGGACAAAATTACTGTCTAATGACATGGAGAATTTGGCATAATAGTGTTAATTTTGTCATCTTTTTTAAATTTTAATCTTAGTTCTGTGTTAAATGTCCTTGTTAGTTTTTATCTTATTTATTCAACCTAATCCTATTTAGTTTGTCAAGTTTTAGTTGACTAAAAGTTCAGGAAATTCTAAAGTATTCTAGTTTAAGTTAATGAAATCTTGACGTTTTAGCAATAAGATAATTATTTATTAACCGTACAGCAGTATTAATTTTGGCAGCCAATTTTAATTTAGTCGTACTCAAATTAGTTACATATTTAAATTATATATATATATAATCATAATGATTATTGTCATTTGAGAAATTTACTTTTGCATTGGTTTCAGTAGTAAGCCCAAATCAGTAGAATATGGATTCATACATGGTTTATTAGTTACTGATTAGATGTAATCTGGATTATGTAATCAGATTACAAAAATTAAGTAATCATAAATAGATTATATTACATTTTAAAATACTCATAATTAGATTACAGTTACTTTATTTATGGATTACATGATTGCATATTATTGTTCATAATGTATTGATTCTGCCAAATTATTTTTCTAAAGATTAATTTCTAAAATTCCTAGTGTGTGTCATACAGTTTAGCTTTGAAAACTTTAGATGTGTAAAAGCAAACGCTTGTCCATGTAATACAGGGATTCCCAGAAAAATTATCAGCCAAACCCCTTTGACATAAAATATTTTATGGAAAATCCATGAGGATGTTAATATTTCAATAATTTAACAAGACATTTGCATGTTCGCAGTTCTCTGATGTCAATTAATGTCCAATAGACATGCAAGTAAACCGATGAAGTATTTCTATTTATTTTTAGAGATCAGGTTTTTGTTTTTATATAAAATAATTTATTTTTATTTTACATTTATTATCTTTTTATCAACTTTATTCAAACATTAACACTAGTTTGGGTTTGGAAAACCTTGAAGTAATTAAAGTTTAATGCATTTAATGCTTTTTTTAATCAACGAATATCAAGGTTTTAAACAAATTAGATAAAAAATAATAATAATTTAAAAAGTAGTCAGAATTTGTTACCTAAAATAATAACCTAGATCATTTTACCAACTATTTTCATGATGTAATCTATAACCAGTAACAGACTATATTATTAGCCGTGCTGTGTTTTATCACATTATAAGGTAATGTGGTTTGACTGTGTAAATATTTTTTAATTTGTAATTATTTTTTAATTTGTAATTTTGTATCCCTCTCACAGAGACTAATGATGATGTGGTTTGTTTTTTGTTTGACATTAGTCCAGTGAGGAATTGCATTAACCTGACAAGAGCCTCTTTCAGGATCAATTTAATGTTTAATCTGAAGAACGGAGCAATTTGGTCAAACTGTTGTTCTACTAGAGTTGTACTCCGTGCCTTTATTGTGTTGCTGTGCGTGTGATGAGGAGTAATTAATCTGTAATTGGTGTGAGCGCCACTGCAATTAGCCATGTGATAAATCTATAGCTGCTTTTTTCTTCTCCTAAAAAGAGCAGAAATGCTGTAGTCTTATGGTAATTACTGCAATGTCCTCTCTGGCCGTGGAAGTGGGACTTGTATTCTGTCACGGCTTCTTATACTGAACCATTAACTGATGATTGTTTAGTAATTCAATTTTCCCAAAATTTGACCTGACTGCAAACCCACGACCAGTGGGTTTTAAAACACTTTAATTAATTTCATATGTGAGCATTTTGTGTTGAAGGTTTTAAAGGTACAGTAACAACCAGCTTGCAGAATTCTAAGTGTCTAAAATAAGCTTTGCTGAAAAAGTCCTCACTTTCAAGCCATCCAAGAGTTTGTTTCTTCATCTGATTCAGAGAAATGTAGCATTACATAACGTGTTTTATGGGTGCCGTCGGAATGAGAGTCCAAACAGCTGATAAAAACATCACAATAATCTACAAGTTATCCACACTACTCTCTTTACTGCTGTTTGAACGCATTCCACCTTAAGAGCTTTTACACTAGTACTTATGGGCATTTTCAAGTGGGAAAGCTGAAGATGTTTTGGCCCCCGTATTTACCTTTGTCCAACAATTACTGCCTCTAATGGTTAACAACAGCAATTACCTGATGTTTTAACACCACTGTGATTAGTACTCATCAAAATAATTGCTAATAAAACTTTAATTCTGAACCCGACACCAATCTGTGTTGAACAAATAGTGGTATAACAACATTTTGGCCTTAAATGTCAACAACTCTAGGCAACCGTGAAGGAAAGTAAACCAGGCAATCAATAGACAAGGTATAGGGCTTGAGCAATTGGTTTTCACCTTGCTCATGGCAAACACATACCTATATATGCAGTGTTTTGAGGCGGATGTGCATTGTTATCTGAATGTTGAAGCACAAACTTGCTCCAGGCTCTGTAACTAACTGAGCTTCAGGGCTTTCAGCGTTTACCACAATGTTGTGTGTAGCTTGTTATTGAACATGAGTGTTTGGAGACCTTGGGTTTAGCAATGGACCTTCCCTGACAACAAGAGGAGATGTTGATAGAGAATCTGTCCCAAAAAGGCTTGGTAAGATTCTTTATAAAACTTTTGATTGATGGTAGTAGAAGGTCCATAGTGTACGCAGAGGTTTCCCATGTTCACATGGACAAGGTCATGCATACAGATGGCAAGGATGGATTCACGTTTGAGAGAGAAATCATAATTATTTGATGCCATAACGCATGCTCTGACTTGGAAGAACTAGTCCAAAAGGGAGCAAGTGATCCACTTTCTTTTTAAGATTTATGAGACATTTACAACTTGCTTCCAACTGGTCTCTGTGGTAACACAGACTTAAAGACCTTATTACCAGACACCTTTGGTCAGGAAGGATTTTCTAGGCAAACGGAGCATGTGGATGAAAACCTTTTCCGTGAAATAAATATGTACATTTGGTTTTTTGGAAAAACTTTCCTGTGACGACATTTTGAAAAAATGTATTATGCTGCTTTTTGCATGTTTCGCAACACTTTCAAAGAGAAATGTCTAGTGAGTGGTGCTAAATAATTAATGCTCTCTCAAGCCTGAAAATATCAGATCACCTGCACTAAACCTAGCTGATAGTGTGAACTAGGGCTTCCCTCCTAGTTGTCAACTAAACATTATTTTATAACTATTTCGGTTAGTTGCAGAAAAAAGGATTGTCTGTGATGGACACATTGTCAATGACTAGTCTTTGAGGTAATTACAGTATACCAGGCAGGAAATCCAAGCATTTGTTTATCATTCATCAGTCTAAATATGGCTAATCATTTGACATTGAAACAAGTAGTGGTAACTTCACATAGCTGCTCATTCTAGCGTTAACTTAGATAAATGTGCACTATTAGGTGCATTTCCAAATGTTTGTGTGAAGTGCAGAAGCTGTTAACATGCTACTGAAAAACATGGAGGCACCCATGCGATCACTGGGATTTTTTTCCTGAAAACAGTGGAATCAAATTAAAACATACAATAATTTTTGCTCATACATATAATAGTAATGTGTCATTCGAAACTGTTGTATACACAAACAATAGCAACAAAATGTTGTGCTTTTGTAAAATAAAGAAAATAAACAGGCTTTCTGCTTTCTTCAGTCTCGCACTCTCTGTGAACTGGAGCGTGTCACAAAAAGCACCGAAACTCAGCCTATAGGCTACTTACCTCAGAAACATGAGAAATGTATCTACAAAAAGCTTAAAATGTCTACTTTTAGATGAACCAATTCAAATCAAAAACAAAAAACACTTTGATTATGTAATGCATAAAGGCGCATTTCTGCGGAGAGGGCAAGCCAGCATCCTCTTTACACATCGTTGCAGCTGACACACTGACTGAAAATACACTAGTTTATCAATAAATAATTAAGAAATCTCCTTGCAATTTTTTTTCTGACACATTCAAAGTCATTACTTTTGCAGATGCTTTGCAACAAGCTTCATGTCTGCACTTGGGCATGGAATAGGCTATAGGCTCATTATGGTTTAATATAGGCCTAAATGTGCAATCAGTCGACTATTGTCTTAAATTAACAACTATTAGTTGACTAGAAAAATCTTTAATCAGGGACAAACCTAGCTGGAAAAAATGAGACATTTTATGTTGCCATTTTATTTTGCTTCTACAAATCTTTAAGTTTTTTTTTTGTTATGACTGTGGGACTCATACCCGAGCTCTTGACACTGCAAGTGCATAGCCATATCAGGTGTGCTACAGAGCAAGTTTACTACAACAGAAAAGCCATATATATGGAGCTGATAATGTGATGAAAACGCCAAATATTGATGACAAATGTGGTAAAAGGGTTAAGTTATAACCAGAGCTTGGCAGATTGCTTACAAAATTTTAATCTGTCACTGATTCCATGTAGTTAGTAGCATAATCCATTAGATTACACACCTAATGTAGTTAATGTTTGGAACCTGATATGTAATCCAGATTACATGTTATCAGTTACTACACAGAACTGGTCATAACATAGTACTGTCAAATGTGTGTAAAAATATATAAAAGGTATTGTGTTGGTGCCACTAGTATTCATTTCAGCTGGAAGCTGCAGTGAATTTTGTATTGGTATGTTGGAGTTTTGCTAAAAATATATAGACAGAGTCAGATTTTTCCAGTTGTATTCATCTGTGGGGCGTCTATTACCGCAGTACCAGAGTGTTCTCCACCTGCCGGCATCAGGCACATGAAAGACCTTAGCAGAGGGTCTCTCTCATCGCACCAAACACAAATCTGTCAGATGCTATATTCTTAAAATGTGGTGGGAGAGATGGGCGAGCTGCCAGTTTAGAGTGCTTCAGAGTTTGCCATAAGGAGGTCATGAGCCAACGCGCTTCAAACTGAATGAATACATTGAAGATATCACACTGTGCTGCAAAATTCATTTTGTTGGGGTTCTCAATAGCAGCAGTGTGTTTGCACTGTCAGAATCAATCAGCCGAGATAGAATGTCGAAAAACAGAACAAATGTGTTTATAGTTCTAAAAAAAACCTGGCTGGCGGGATTCTAGTCTAGTCTGAGCGCAGCATGGCTTCGGATTTTCAAGGCTCAGCAGAAAGAAGCATGCACAAATAAATGTTTGCTAAAACAATTAATTCAGATATCTTCATCTGTATGACTTATTTTAGATAGTTTCTCTCTCATTAGCATCTCTTCAGCCGGATGCATATCATCTCTCTGTAAACAGCATCAGCTATGTATAGTGGAAGATTGCATTCTCAGCGGTCTGCCGGCTTCCCCATTGTGATTCAGAGTCAATATATTGTTCAATGAAATTAAATGAGCTTGCTTGTGTCTGCCTCACTCTTGCTCTTTCTCCTCAGCATGCTGAAGTCTCCTCTTTCTCTTTCACCCCTTACTTCCCTTCCAGTTAGTTTTCTTGCCCGTAAACAGCATGTAGAGATCATCATTTTAAAGGAGCTAGTGTCAGGATTGAGCTTGCTGGGCTTCATGTATGATGGCAGTATGGCATGTTCTGGGTTTGATATGCATGAATTCATCTTGTGATGAGCAGGAGCTGTAACACCCTGGGGCCTGGAGCTCACTGACTTCAGCACTACTTTAGATGTTTTTGCATATTGATCTTGAATAATAATGAAGAGCAGTGCTTGTGGTGAGCCAGCACTCAACTGAATGCAGTAAGGATTGTTGGAGGATGTGCAGACATGTGGCCGACTCCGGTCAGTGGTTTAGTGTTGGCCTTATATAAATGATTTAGAATACTTTGCAATGGTCTCTGGGTAATCCAAGGCTACATTAATCTCTGTGCAACTGAATATGTGTAAGGGGAAAACACATTTCTTTTTATTACTGGCCAACATGTGAAATCAGAATCAGAATTACTGAAAAGACATTAGATACTCAAAGTTATGGAGTTAATTATAGAACCACTGGTCGAGATGACATAAATTCAATAGGACCAGATAAAGGGAGATAATCTGACTTCAAAAGTGAGCTATTTTTATAACTGCACTAACTTACAGCTTTAATTAAGGGAAGCTCAATAAATGAGCTGTGTGTGAATGAAGGATGAAGGCATTCAGTAGGGTTAAGGTGAAACTCTGTCTGTAATTGGACAGTTGACCTCTGAGGAGACTGAGGTATTCTGGCATGTAAAATATGGCACACAGCAAGAGAAAGGTCAGAGGAGACCGTGATTACCTGAGAGAGTCAGTGTCCTGAAGCCTTTGTGTGCTGGACAGAGAAGCTGTCAAAACCTGTTTATACACATCTGTAATCACACACCGGCTGATTAACGGGACACAGATATAGACTGGTCCAGATAGCGAGGTATTCTGGACAAAAGCTACCAAGTTAGACAATCTGACTGAGATCTGTGAAGTTTATTTCAAATTGTAAAAAAAAAAAAAGTATTGTCTGCAATAATATCATAATCGTTGTTTTAATGATATGTGTGCTGACATTATGAAGTATGCCTCTCACTTTACAAAAAATGAACAAAAACACATCTTGAGAGTCCAAAAGCATTCACTGCATAATGAAAACTTTTAAAATGCAACATTTTCATGAAGTATTTATAAGGAATCTTCAGTGAAGAAATACATGATTTGCGATCCACGCTCCACTTCCTGATCTGAAATGATGATTTGAAATCATTTGATTTAGATCAGGACTGATGGGAAAAATAGTCTGCAGGTGCATTTTGAAATGTTTTACCCTCTTGAACTTTGTTGATCTGCTGTTTTGTGTTTCAACTGCTACTCATTTTTTTTTTTTTTTTTGCATTGACATCACTCAATATAAACAATCTATATACAATCAGATACAACAATTATTTCTCAAATATGTGCTAAAATATATATTGATAAATAATGAATGACATTCACTTCAATGGCATGAGATGATGTTGAACTGTCACCAACTGAATAAAGTGAATTAAGCTACAAACTCAATCATAATGCACGACATTTCCATCTAACATGTATTTTGAGCTGCAGCTCATCATTTTAATGTGTTTTTTCACTAGTTATCATAAACCGGCTGCCTCAGCTGAATATGTTAATAGAATTGTGTTGGATGTTATTTTTGGAATAGAAATAAGGATATTTTTTGTAAACATAATTTCTTATTTTGTCAATGTCATAAATGATTCACTGTTTTGAAGAACTCCATTCAGATTGCGTATCACAAATCATATGATTTAAGATCGGGCATTGGAGCAGATTCACAAATCATTTGATTGGAACTGGATGAACTTGGATGGTTTTTCTCATTTTTTATTATTATTATTGGTATTATTATTAAACAGTTAAAAACATTGAGCCATTGAGGAAGTACGATTATACAAACAAAACAGAGAAAAAATACAAATACAAATCCCTTAAGAAAATTAACCATAGTTTTGTCTTTTTAGGATTAAAAGAGCTTTGGATAGTTTCCATGTACTTTAGATAAATATGTGAATGTGTTGCATGCTTTCCTCTTAATAGCAAAATAAACATACAAGAAACATGACAGCGGTGAGAAAGCAGCAGTTAAGAAAGCATTAGATCATAACAATGTGGATATGCTTAAACCATGCAGCTCTGCAACTGACCAATATCAACTCAACAGATAAGATGATTAAAATTACACTATTATGATAGTTTGATTATTAAGTATATCTGAAAGAATCGAGATCAGATTTCCTTAGATTTTAGAACTCTTCATGTCAGACATCAGTCTCCCAGCATATCCTTCTCTCATGGTCATAACAGTGAATAATCCAACTGAAAAAGAGACTTGCAGAACGGCATCTATTGTTAGAGTGTGCATGAGGACAACAGAAAGGACAGCACAGTGGTTTCTAGGTCTTTCTTAGAATTGATATGAATTTCAGATGATATCTTCGGACTGGAGATAGCTGGAAGGCCAGTCGCTGAGAAGTGAGGTTGTCTGGCTGGACGTTTTCAGCTCAGCTTGAAATCTCCATTGTCACGTCATCTTACTGCTTTCAAAACTACACAAATATGACACCGGAGCACAAGCTCAGCAGGTTTAAAGAAAATCTGGTCAGTGTCTTCTCCTGCTGTCAGTGTTTTCATTATTCGTGCCATGAATGTTGTTAATTATACAAGACACATGGCAGTTATGCAGGAGCTACCTTTTATAGTCAAACTAAAGATTGGTCAGATGACAAGCAGATGATGCAAAAGTGGCTTAGGAAAACTTTTTAAATTAAATAAAAATTGAATTTGTTAAATTTGTATTGGGATGTTATATACATTCACATTCTTGACAGTCGCTAACTTATTAAAATGATTTTGTGAAAGTATAATTATTGTGTGAAAGCTTATTATCTCAGCTGGTAGCTAAAAATACATTACACAGAAGAAAACCAAAGTAACTGCAATGCTATTAGCACCAGGTTAGTAGAATTATTAGGGTATAGTGGTTTAACACACACACACACACACACACACACATATGTGTATAAGATAGAGAAACAAAGTATATGAATGTTATATAAATATATACATATTTTTAATGTGTATATGTACAATAATACATTCTGCTCATCACCTTCCATTTTAATTGCTCTCATTCCTCTTGCCTTTCATCAATCTGGCAACCCTCATAAGGATACATTATAAGCATTATAATGCATTATAATGAATGCATAATGCAATATAAAAAAACTTTAAAATATGTTGTATCATCTCATGAATATTCATAACAGCACTTTTAATATATTATATTATTTTCTTAATTGTGGTTATAGCTTTTAAGCGTATGATGATTTATAACACAATGAACACATTGCATCCACTTTTACAATGGATTATATTTATCATAGTTATAATGCACTGTAAAAGTCTCATATCTTGCCATTTTTTCTGATGCTACTTTACTTACAGTGGTCACATGCCACTTATAAGAAGTAATAATAATAATAATAATAATTTCTCTCAAACAGCCATAAGATCAGATGAATGTCTCATATGACACATTTGCTTTGAACTATTTGTGTTGTAATATTAGTTTGATTATTTTAATGGTACCCTTTAGACAGCTGTTGATAAGTAACTCTGTAACTACATAGCAACTAGCGGTCATTATTATTAGTATAGTAAATATATGCTAGCACTTTATTTTGATGGTCAATCAACAGATAAACTGATTATAAGTGTCAGGTAAATCAGCTTTTTATATTCTTCCATTCTTGAGCATACTAATACTCTAATGAGAGTTTTTATAATGCATTATGCTTTCAATTTAATGCCTGAAGAACACCCTTATAATGTATTATAAATACAGGCTTCATAGAAAGTTACACCAAAGATTCTCTACAATTTATTATTTTTATTTGGACTGTAGTCCCCTATTTCAATCGCTAGCTGTCAATATTACATAATGCATCTTTAAGTTGATTATATTTCAAATTCACTGAATGACAGAATGGCTTAGTGGGTAGCAAAGTTGAGCCAGGAGGCATTTTAGTGTGGATTTGCATGTTTTTCATGTTGGCATGGGTTTTTCCTTACTGCAGACATTCAGGACATGCTCATAGCTGACTGTGTGTAAGTTTATGTGATAGATTCCAGCATCCCTGTGTCAGTGATTCATATTTCACTGGTAATTTAAGATGAAATAATATTCACAAGAGCATGATCTGAGTTTTTGGGGGTAAATTACATTGTGTTAACCAGTGAAAAATTTACTTTAAAAACGGTGGGTGTGCTTCATTTGGAATGTAATCGAGTCAAGTTCAATGGCAGCTAAGAAATCCACACGTTCTTGAGTGCAACAACAAAATACAAAAACCATTTCTCTGAGACTGATCCTTTGGGTTTCTTCAGGTTTTTCGGTGGGTTTAAGTCAGGGGACAGCAAATCTTCATTCACGGGGTCAGTGGGAATATTTTCGTGTGGATTTGGAGATCTGTTTCCGATCAGAGCTATAAATCTGGTCTAAAATCTCCTGATGTCTGGTCTAGTCCACGATGCCATTAATCTTTGTGACATGATCACAGATCCAGTGTTGGAGATGCGTATCTCCTTCTGTTTTATTCTATCTATCGCTTATTTTTGGGGGGGTTCAGATTAGACCAATTTAAGTTTTCATGCTGACTTAAAGTTATGACTAGTCTAAGCAACACATAATGGACTAACTTGTAAGACTAAACCTAATAACATCCACAACCAGCTAGCAAGAAAATGATGTCCCGCATCTGTATAAACATACTTCCTGCTATATAGTGTTTGAAATCAGTAGAAATTCATAAGATTCAACAAACATAAGCCATAGGAAATGAGTTGTGAATGACAGGGAAGCAACGCAGCAAAGTGCATTAGTGTCCATCCACTCCTTCAGTGCTGTATTTTTTCCATTAATTTCTTTAAAGATCTTCATTAAAATGTTAAAAGATTAAAACATTAAAACAGCAGAAAATTACATTTTTTAAATGAGACAAAATGACAAAGGTACTAGACTGTGTACACACTGGTTTTAATGATGCAAAGAACTACAATCCCATTAGTAACACGATGCATGAAATGGTTTTAATATACAGATAAAGAACATATTTTTCCCCTTAGGGTTGCATAATAAGTTCTTTATAGAAAGAAATGCCTATTTAGACAGTATGTGATTTCAGACACATCAACAGCTCATATAACTAAAGCATACTGTCTATTTAACATAGCCCTTGGTACATCCCACTTTACTCTTCAATAGGAATTGCATCAACACTAGAAAGAAAACTGCTGTTGTCAATGGGTCTTTAACGCACCCCTAAGAGGTAAGATTACTCTTATATTTCCATCTTAACATCAAGCTTTTATTGCCCATCTTTGCCTATAATTCTGAAGGCTACTGTAGATTATACTGTATGTGGTTTACCTTCAGTTCCTGTCTCCTGTAGATGATAAGTGTCCATCCACCATTTTCATTACGGTTTTGAAAGACAGCGGGTGGATTGGAGAGACCGAGCATGGCTAATGTCATTTGTTTTCCCCTCAGAGCTCGTTTTTTCCCAACAGCACGGCATGAGGAACAGGAACGATGGTTGCAGTTGCCCCTGTCACCATCCAAACTAGTGGCATATGCTGCCTATCACCAGCTTCTGCACCTGAAAATGACCTTTATTTCCAGCGCAGCCGCCTGCAGAGAGATGGCCGTGTCACTGTGCATTTGTGTCTAATGGCTCTGTGTGTCAAGAGCATACGGCCTGTTAGCTCTCCTCACACGTGTGCCGTATATACATCAGTCCTGACTGCTTCTTTATTGTCTTTCATTCGCAGTGACACCGCCGAGGGGAACAAACAGCTCTTGCAGAGAGGCTGCGGTGAGGCTTTTTGCGGGCAGCCCGTCCCTTAGAGACATCAAAGACCAGCGTTTTGTGTGAGCACGTACTGTAGCTCTATAATTATCAGAAATGGGCTGAAAAATCACTGATCATACTGCGGTGTCCGGTGGGAGAAAAGCCTGTTTTAGAGGTTTATGATCACTGCAGGCTTCAAAGCTTTCCCAGAGTGACTGTCCTGCTTTTTTCTTTCAGCAGGGACAATGCACAGCAGCTGTGGAGATGAGTGAAGACTGGCGTTTTAGGAGACAGCATGTCTTACGCGCTATCCCTCTCAAGTGTGCAAGAATGAGTGATGCTTGAAGTGTGTGTCTGGTCCTCACACACACATACGAGTATGCACAAACACAAACACACAAGCTTCTTATGAACAGCTGGACTGTGACTGGATCGCTGTGGTTTCACATGGCTTGTGAGAATGAGTGGCATTAATGCTGTGTTTGTCTTCTGCTGATTTGCAGAGGATACTGTGGCATGTTTTTACAGCACTGTGTTGTTTGTGTTGGCACATGCATTAAAGTACTGAATGTTAATACTGTTATTTCCCGTGGAAAAAATAAAAAAGATGCTAGTTGTTAAAATGTTGTTAAGAATTTTCAGCACAATATAAACAAACAATTATAAATCACTGAGGTATATATGAAAACAAATTAAAATGAATGTAAAACTTTATTATTATTTAATTATTATTATGATTATTATTATTCTGTCCTGTCCTTCTCAACAGTTAGTTTCTGTCCTCGAATGTGATGAGAGTCCTGATACAGACAAGGGTTTTATAAAAAGGTTTGTATCAGTTTTCTGACAGAAATTCTCCACATTATTTTCAGTTAATATGATTACATGCAAACATCTCAATTCCTCAATTACAAAATAAATCAGTAGATACACTAAAGGTTTGCAATCAAATATTCGATTTGTTTACATGTGCATTATGTGTATTCTGATTTAAATGTATCTCACATTCACAAAAAGAAAAAAACGGACTATGAGCTTGTCACCAAAGGCATATTTGATTTTTACCATAATAGCATAAATAGCATAAAAATATGTCAGAAGGGCTTTTTTCTTTAATATATTTTTAAGTGCAAATATTGATTCTCTTCCCCCACCAGTTCTGACGCTAGTATTGGGCACAAACACTGCTTGATGAAGCATCGAAACATTTGCGAATCTTTTGTTTTCGAAGCAGTACACGCCAAATCATGTGATTTTTTTTTTTTTTTTATCAAACTGTGGTTTCAGAACAGTTCAAAATTCTGATGGAACACAATCCATAAATGAGTGTCTAATGGGTTTTAGCTGATCCTCCGCTCAGTTTTTTAATCAAAATTAACTTTCAAGTAATTTAATTTAAACATTTAATTTATATAATTTATATACTTTTATGAAAACATGCAATTAGTTTGTAATGGGTGTCATTATACAAGTGTTTTTTTTTTGCATTTATGCCCTTTTGACCAACAGGCGCTGCATGCTGTGATCTTTCTATCACCAAAACAATTGGTTCAGCTGTTTAAAGGGCCGGCTGACTGTTTTTTTTTTTCTTTTCTAGGCTTGATTGTGTTTATGGGGTGCAGTCTAACATGTGTTAATACTTTGTTTAAAAAAAGAAAAAACATAATTTTCACATGATTTACCTTTATTACCTTTACCTTCACTTTGTCCCTTCTTCTTAGAACGCTCTGTTGATTTCCTGATTTTAGTATGTTGTTGTCTCATACTTTTAGATACTTTTTAATTTGTTAATGCAACTGCTTGTTAGCTTTTAAAATATGGTTTTATCCTGATTAAAGCTTTATTAGTAATAATAATGAACTTTATTTATTTATATAATAATAAAATACAGTGTTGCGATTCGTCTATGAATATATATTTATATTTTGCACCTTTAGTTATGACAGCATGGCAACAACTCTTCCTCTTCTCTAAAGCAGAGCAACATGGCCCCACCCCTTTTGTTGCATGCTTCCAGGGGCGGGGTTTATGTAAATATATGGGTTTGTGACATCACAAACCCAGAAAATAACTCGACGTAGTCCCTATCAGTCATTTTTGTAGGCATCAAACTGATATAATTTTAAAAGACGATATCAATATTTGCATTGCACTGTTTATGCTCAAATAGCAACATTAGACACTAACTAAACTTTTTGTTTTTAATTAAATTGCAATCAACCTCCCCTTTAAGAACCTCTTTTCCAACATTTGATGCCATGTTTAAGACATGCATATTCATACACAGCTTGATGTTGAGTAGTTGATTCAAATTTGCCTGTTTTGCTGTTTAAAGTAATATAAGGTTGTACATACATGTAGCGACTCTTCCTAAAAGTTACAATGTGGAGCCAACATCAGATAAATGATGTAGCAAATGTATAATTTATTCTAACCTCTTGTTTATTCTACAAAAGCAATATGACATGATCGTGTTCTTCTGTTCTGGTCAGTTAAGAGTCAATGCCTTGATATAAAGTCTAATATGTTGAAATGTAAGTAAAAGTGTTAGTGCTAATCTGTCCTTAGCAAGTTGAACGAGCAAATGATCAGCTCTTTCAGAGACAGCCAATAAACAAGCGTTCATCCTCATGATTAATGGCTGTGTAGAACTACACTGCTGCTTTTGCCTGTTTTGGAGGACTTTCATGTTATGATCTTTTAGTTTGCCCCCTCCTTGACCTCTTGAAATTAATTCTACTGAAAAAAGAAAATCAGTGTGATATGGCAGAAAAGTGAGGAGGGAAACCTCCTATATAAACAGAACATATATCATACAGAAAATATATATTTAATGCAATACACAGCAGCATACAGCAAGGGATTTTTTTTCTTTTAAAACATGTTTACTGAAGGATTTAATAAGCCCCGTCCCTGAAGATTACAAAAGATTAAAATGTAATTTATATTTGATAAACCCTGACGAGACTGAACCCCTAGTCTCGGGACTCATCATCAACTGAGCCGCTACATTAAACAGGAGTTAGTGTGATGCTGGTGATGATGGATGGTGGGTGTTAAGGGTCAGCTGTGGGGTCCAGAGAGGCTTGGTTATTTATAACGACAGGCTTATAGCCAAACATGCCTGAGCCGCTCTGTCTTTGAGACTCTGATCTGAACCTAGACATGCAGTGTCTCGGCAGGTGAGTCCTACGTCACTGATGTTTGGACTGTATCTCACAGCTGTAGGCAGTTATCCATAAGAATGACAAGCGCGCTTTGGATCTGGAAGGCTAGTCTTAAAAGTGGTCCATGTGCATGCAATATTTCAAATCTTATAAAGCTTTAAGAGAGCTTTGAGAATAACAGACTGAAATGTAAGTCATTATTCACTGAAATTCTTAGCTCACCTTGGCACATTCCTGAGAGAAGTAAACTTAAACGTAACTTTTCAAACTTCAAAAAGCTCCAATCTCTGTGTATTTTAACGAGTCTGTTTCAATATTTCATTGAAACGTCATGATGGTGAACTGTCCCTTTGTATGCAAATATAAGCTTGTCCATCTCAGCTTTAGAAAACAAACTTAAAGTGCTCATAGTGCGCTCCAATAATACCCTTTCCATTATTTATTCTTCTCTGAGTGTTGCTCTCTCAGTGGAGGAGGGCGAGATTGGAGCGACGCCCCATATATTATATGGCCTCGTGACGGAGCTCTCCGGGCCTTTCCATAAATAATACCACTCATTTCTAAGGTAGAACACATTGTATAAAATATTTAGTGCCGTCTGGGGGCTGTAAAGCAGTGATGGAGTTTGCTGTGGTCAGTTTGTGACCAGAAATCGCACTTCTCCTTCATGCCAAGAGCATATTGTAAGCCAGGAAGCCAAAATTAATACTTTCAAAATATTTAATAACTCTCTTGTTGTTTCAGCCCAGTTGTTTTCATTCTTCCATCAATTGCAAAGTGAGATCTTAGGCAGAATGTCTGAACTTTTGTAGATATCTGAAGTGGATGCTGATTTATACTGCTGATCTCTAAAAAGCCAAACAGCATTAAAGTATCATTAAAGTGGTTCATATGAAACATGCACTAATTCTTCTGAAGTCATGCAAACCAAATTTGAGCTGTAAAACCACTTTTATTTAATGCAATTGGTCAGTTGTGATTTATATTGTTTTTATTTATTTAAAACTACTTATTACATCAGTGCATTTGAGTTCACTAGATTTTGATCCGTCTGAGCCGTTGTTGCAATTAACAAACAATTAATAATTTAGATGTTGGGGAAGTTCTGCAGAATTGCTCTTCCTCCATCTCATTAACCTTTGCCCGTTTAACATTCAAAGATCACATTCTTGAAAACAATAGAAAGAGCCAGACAGCAACACTAAATTATTCAATTAAACATAAGCACTTGACTAACAGTTGCTTAATATTTTCTTGCAGTTTTATAGCAGTGTTGTTATTGTTGACTAAAACGGTTGAAAAAAATGTCAGTATTGATATGGAGCTGAAATAAAATTAAAACTAAATAAAAAAACGAAAACTTCAACGAAAATCAGAAATATTGCCTTGACAGAAATAGGTAAAAAAAATAAAATAAAAAAAATGATACAAAAAGTAGTCCCATTACATTACCTGAAATGAGTAACTTTTTAATACGTTTTCATCATGTAATCTATAATCTGTAACAGATTATACTTTGTAAGTAGATTGTATAAAATAAATCAATTTCACAACAATCAGCAAGCAAAAAGTACAGTGCATTTTATATGAGCTGAGAAACAAATCAGATTCACAATTCTAGAATATTCTTTAAAATAAATCAAAGCCAATATGTCTGCACTCAGATCCATGTAATGTACAGCTGTAATGTACAGATTCTGTCATATCAAATCAGATCTGTTCATTGATGCAACACTACTGTATCTCTGTAGAAAATGCAAGCTGATTCATTTTAAAGAAATCTGTGTCAAAAGATGTGGCCTCTGAGCCTGACATCACACACAGAGTTTGGATTTCCCTTCCAGATTTTAAAGTTTCTATAGATCTGTGCTGTCTTTTAGATTTTTAGTGATGTTTGAGGCTGGCTTTGAAGCTTCTTGTTTCTTTCTTCTTCTGTCCTTCAACTGGATCTTTTCAGATCTGTGAGCTTTTAAAGGCACACTGATGAATAAATTAGAAATGATTTAACTGATTTGCACTGAACTTCACAGCAACTCATGAAATTGCAAAACTTGTCAAGTTGTGTTGAAGTAGTTTTTGTATGTGTGTGTGTTCAAATCTTTCATTACTGGCAGGTTGATGGACTTAGGTGTTCCTTAGTTGCTTGAAAATATTTCCCTTAGTATCATGAGTCTATGCAGTTGAACTCCTCTTCAATATTTTACATCCCTCTTGTCTGTCCTCCGGTTTGACAACTCTGAATTTCCTGAGGCCATGTCCATCCGCTGACCTGGATGGAGCAAAGTGAGCTGCACCTGTGAAAGACTAACCATGTCTCTTCTATATTTAGATCCTCCAGGCTCCATAACTACAAGCTCATGAATGACAAGTCAACCTACTGCATGAGAAGGACATAGAGGAAGACGTCCTGTAGCTGAGATGTAAGTACAGAGCTCTATATTTACTATTTATTACTATAATAGCACAAAGAATGGACACAGAATTATATTGTTTTGAATCCAAATAGAGGATGTCATCATAAGCAATAACATTTACATATGTGGCAGTCAAGTTTATAGACAAGCTTTATGTTGACTTGAGGAAGCCAAACTTGAAAGTTGGAAGGTTTTCAGTTTGAAATGGCTTTTAAAACGTCTTTAATCTAAAAATGACATATATTTGGCATTTTTCTAGTATATTTTGACACATTGCTAGCATGTTTCTAACATTACAGCATGTTTATGACATGTTTTAACACATTGATAACATTTTCTAAAATTACAGCATGTTTATAACGTTTTAACACATTGATAACATTTTCAAAAAATTACAGCATGTTTAAAGCATGTTTTAACACATTGATAGTGTTTTCTAACATTTTAACATGTTTTAACACACTGATAGCATTTACATTACAGCATGTTTAAAGCATGTTTTAACACATTTATAGTGTCTTCTAACATTTTTACATGTTTTTAACATGTTTTAACACACTGATAGCATTTTCTAACATTACAGCATATTTAAAGCATGTTTTAACACGCTGATAGTATTTTCTAACATTACAGCATGTTTATAGCAGGTTTTAACACATTGATAGCATTTTCTAACATTTTAGCATGTTTATAGCAGGTTTTAACACATTGATAACATTTTCAAAAATTACAGCATGTTTAAAGCATGTTTTAACACATTTATAGTGTCTTCTAACATTTTTACATGTTTTTAACATGTTTTAACACACTGATAGCATTTTCTAACATTACAGCATGTTTAAAGCATGTTTTAACACACTGATAGCATTTTCTAAAATTATAGCATATTTAAAGCATGTTTTAACACACTGATAGTATTTTCTAACATTACAGCATGTTTATAGCAGGTTTTAACACATTGATAGCATTTTCTAACATTTTAGCATGTTTATAGCAGGTTATAACACATTGATAGCATTTTCTAACATTATAGCATGTTTAAAGCATGTTTTAGCACACTGATAGCATTTTCTAACATTTTAGCATGTTTATAGCAGGTTTTAACACATTAAGAACATTTTCTAAAATTACAGCATGTTTACAGCATGTTTTAACACATTGATAGCATTTTCTAAAAGGAATTAGCACATTTCTAGCACATTTTATCATGTTATCATGTTGGTTGCATTCTTTCTAGCATGTTTTATCATATACATTACTAGATTATTTGCTAACATGATTTAATCATTTCATGTATACTTATGGCACAATTTAACATGCTGTCATCATTTTTAGCATATTTTATGATCATTATTTGCACATTGATGTTTTAACATGTTACTAACAGATTTTTAATATATTTTAACTTGTTGCTAGCATATTTTAACATGTTGCTAGCATGATTTAGCATTGCAAGTGTGTTTCTGGCGTAATTTAACATGCTGCTAGCATAATATAGCACACAAAGACAAAAGCTCTATTAAGATATCCATTCAGTAATTGTAAGGTCTCATAATAATATATTATTATTATTATTGCTATTAATAAAAATAATAATAAACATAAATAAAATATCAGTATTGCTTTTCAAAGCCAACAGAATTCTGTAAGCATTGTTTCTTGTACGTTTTTTAGGCCTATTTCACTACTTTTCAGTGTCTTGGCTGTTATCCACTGCTTATGTAGTCTGGAGGCTTCTCGGGAATCCTGCTGTCTGCGAGTCCTACATCATCAAAAACCTCAAGCTGAATTTGCATATTTGCTGCTTAACCAGAAAAATTCTAAAAGGTCCGGTGAGGTCTGTAAATGTCTTGGGTTTACACAGAGGTGAAGAGTGTAATTGCTACACCAGATACATGCAGAGACAAATATATGTAAGCCTTGCTTGAAATTCCATTATGTTGGCACTTTCACACTTCACCTTTAAGTCTAGGTAGAGTAATTTGCACATGTTAACGCTACACACTAAATTCAAAACAGGTCTGTGAATAGAGAATAGAGCTGTTCAGGCATGACCTCGATTTGGAGGCTAAGCTGGAGGGATAACTCAACATGGGTCGCCTCAGGACATTTCCAGTGGTGTGTCTTAGTTTTGAGAGTTTTGTTACTCATACCTACCTTGAATTTTAATGCTTTACACTTGTAAATTGCTAGAAAGATGCTACATAAGGACCGCAACGGTTCTCTGATTATTTGTAGTCTTTATGTAGAAACTGAACATTATTGACAACATTATTATCTGTTATCCAGGGCTTTAGGTAAATGGAGTGATGTTCGGTTCATGAACGAATCATTCTTTTGAACCGATTCTTTCTGGTGAACTATAGTTGAATCATTTCACCAAATCAGATCTGTCTGAAAGCAGTTACTCAATCAATGTTGTAATGCTATAAACAATGTTCAGTTTATTGCACAGACTGATCGTTGAACAATTTATTTGCAAACTGGTCTGATCCGATTTCAGCTGTTCTTGAGTCTACAGCTCGATTCTAGTTAACATTTTCCTGAATTGCATTTGTCTGACTCTTGAAAGATAATATTTAATTAGCTCTACCTTGATCTGTGCACTCTATCCACCGCTATAACATGAAAGTCTCTTCATGAAATGTTATCTACAGAGTTTATTTTAATCAAAAAAACACTAGTTTGTTCTAAAACCCTTGAGAAATTCTAGATGAATCCCACGGCTAAAAGAAAGATTTTTTCCCAGTTTATACAGTAGTACCTCAAACTGAACATCTCTATTGACAACACATTAACTGCTATCGACAAATACTTCACATGAGGTGCATCATATCATCCTGTCAGGAACAGAGAGTCATCGGGTGCAAATCAAAACAATGGCATTGTGTCGCTCCTCCTGCTTGTTGTTCAAGGGGATTCTTCTTCTTTCAGATTCACTTGTTGTTAACGAACTCGTGTTCATCCATCAAGAACAGCAATGGCTCCCTGTAGTCCTCCCGCTTCTCATTATAAGTGCATCTGCACATCTCTCTGCTGACCTGCCGCACTGCTGCTCATTTCTGTGATTGATTGTTCGTCAGATGATTTTTTTGCTGTAATGGAGACAATCAGAGGTGGTCCGTCTAAAGCTTTTTCCAGACAGCTCATGTAAGCAACACATTTATTTGGGCATCCATAATAACAGGTTACAGTGTTTCCACTACACATGTAAGTGGTACGGCGCTGTGTAACTGCAATTAGAAGATTGGCTTTTCTAAATTTATAACCGAGAAACTGATTTTGAAAAAGTATTGTGTCTCTAGTGTCACTGTCTTCGTGATTGCTTCAGATTTCTGAGCGTTTAGAGACAAATGATACTGCAGTGGCTGTATTGGATAAGTTTTTTGTAATATTACAGTATGTATTTTGCAAATGCAAAGTACTTTGCAGGAAGTTTGGGGCCACACTGTTTTACGTTTTGCCAAAAATCATCAAATTCATGTTTACGTCTCACTTATTGGTTACGCTTTGGGATAAGGTTAGACCTTTACACTTAATTTTTTTTCCTAAAAATCATATTTTTCCATCCAAATCACTTTGTGAGAATTCATTATTATGCCAAGTATATATCATGTCGCCATAGTGCATGTCCTTCATTCTGAATTCCATTGAAAGTGTACTGCAAGTGAAACTCCTTTAAATCCTTCAATATGACGCAGATCAGTTGCACAAAAAAGTTGAACAAAAGTTATTAAAGGTGATTTTATATAATGTTTTGAATATGTTTGCAGATATTCAGAAGACATGCTAAGTTCACATACTCGTTTTTGTGAAAAACAACTCTACAGCCAGTTATTCTACTTTAAAATGTGTGTTCCGTGTCGGAATGTCTGTTTTTGTTTTGGTCTGTGTGACTCCGCCCCCACTGCCAGTTCAACCAATAGGAATTTGACACTCCAGGTTGGCAGTTGGTGGAAAACACAGAGTATTGCAGCCATGGAAGCCAGCAAACATAATGGGTTAGAGCTCCTAGATTCCTAAAAAGCCTCGGCATCTATCTAAAAATCTCTGTGACCAGAGGAATATTAAAATACAGATAATCAACTCATCAACTTACACTGTAATGCCTGACACCTTGCATTGTCAATTGCACTCGTTCTATTGCATGTCCTCAATCTGAAAACCTGTGTGAGTGTTGCATCTGAAGAGAAACTCTCCAATATTTTGAATTTGGACACTTTTTGAGTATTAGGCTACATACTGTATCTTTAACATTTTCCAACCCAACTATTTGTTCTCATGTAATGCTTAATTAAACTTTACAGAAAGGTACAAAAAAATATACAAGACTGGATCTCTGCAACTCTTTGGTGTATTTACACTAAATTGTATATGTGCCAGTGTAAACATTCCCTAAAAATACTGTCAAATACTGATGCCATCTATTAGTCAAAAGTTAAAATCTGTTTTATGGCAATAAATGACTCTCCTTGCATGCCCCTCGGAATAGGGGAAAATTGGAAACAGGAAAGTTGCATTTTTGTCAAAGACTACGTCTGGATTGCATTCAAAACTAATTATTATAATGTAATCGATCACTTACATCAAGACTTCCAAAGCTTCACAGTTTTAAATCACTTCTTGGGTCGACATTTCATTTTGCAAAGTTAGACTGTTTGATTTATATGCTGTTTAATGTTTCATAATCTCGTTATTTTACATATGCATCTGCCTACATTTGCAATAACTTGTTCCTGCTTCATGATTCAGATGTGTAATAGCATATAACAGTAAAAACCCAGAAAGCTGCAACATCCGTCAGTGGCAGGAGAAGAGTTAATCTAGCTTCCGTTGTGGTCCACCACAAAAATAAATCTAGCTGAAGGTCATAAGACTTCTGTTCCCTGAGCATGTTGTGGAACCCAATCTATCATTATATCCTCTCAAGTCAGGACGCCTCCTCCAGTTGTCCATCACACCAACAAAAAAAAAAAAAAGAAGATCTCTGTGGGTGTATTGTTTCACCTGTATAAAAAATGCCACAACAAAATGTTCCAGATCCCAGGGGGGCTTGCAAGCAGCGTCAGCGAGCAACAGGAACATACATGTTTACAAGTTTGTTCCTCTGCCAGTGTCAGATCTGAGCCCGTGTGGGCTTTGTCAGATTGAAGAGATGTCACATCTCCCTCAGGCACCGATGCCACCTGCCAGTTTGAGTCTGTATGCCGTTCTTTATGCATTAGGAGAAATCACTTTGGAAAATAAGTTTTTCTCTTCATTGTCATACAGGAAGTTAGCATACATGCTAACATCGAATCCCAGTGAAAGGAGACTGACGCACAAGCAAGGATTTCATCTTAATCGTCTTATTCTTAAAGATAAGATTCTTCAGAGATGTATCTTTCGTTTTTGGTGTCCCATCTTTAATGTGGCTCTCTCTGTGTGTGTTTCGTCAGCTGTGTGTATGTTGCTTGACAAGGGATTATTAATGACTTTATTTCTCCAAAATGGCATATTCTTGCATCATCTCAGTTTTTATCTCATCAAACCAGACAGTAACCGTTATTCTGAATCTGTCATGAACACAGATAGGACGTGTATGTCAAAAGAGTCATTTTGCTAGCCATTTTAAGGTGTAACCCATTCTTCGATATACACACACACACAAACACACACACACTCTCTAAAAGAGTCACTGCGTATCTCACAAATATGTTTTATTGACATTTCACTTTGTTACTGCGTACACATCAATGGTTATTATCTGTCTACATGCCTACGTTCTCCTCTATCTCTCTCTTTTCGGACACCTATGGCATGCAAGGTGGGACAATCCCCGCTTCCCATCTGCCACGCGATCGATATCCAGCTTGAGAATTAAAGGATGCTGAAGTCTGTATCGATCTCGTGCCTCGGACAGGCCTTGTTGACTCCCTGAAGCACATTAAGACCTGTGAGAGATATTTAGAGGATGTGGGTATGTGATCTGCAAGAAGCCATTAGGAACCAATAAGCAAAGCCACGCGAATGTGAGCCATTTCCTGTGGATGTAATGAGATACATACACACACAATGGAGGCAATTGGAGATGATCTCACAATGTCCGATCTGCATTGACAACATGCATTAGTAGCTTTATTTGTCTCCCATTCTTGATATTGCAAAGCAGTTGGCCGATGATGTAAAGCAGGAGCAGTGACATTGCTTTACATAGAGAAAGAGTTAAAAAAATGGAAATTCTTTCATCATTTACACACCTTCTAGTTGTTCCAAACCTGTATGAATTTATTGTTATCTGTTGAGCACAAAAGATTATATTTTGAAGAAGGTTGGTAAGAAAACAGGTTATTGGTAGCCATTGACTTACATTGTTGTTGTGTTCATACTATGGAATCTTTTGTGCCCATCACCTGCCCTGAACGCCTCCCCACACAACCATTCACACCCTTCACAACTCCTGCAACCAGCCCTGAATGCCTCTCCAAACTACCGTTCACACCATTAACAGCTCATGCAACCCATCCTGAACACCTCTCCAATCAAGCACTCTCACCATTCTCACCTCCTGCATCCCCCCTCTCCCCCACACCTGCAATTCAGATCAGCGAGGATGCGGTGCGCCAGGTCTTCCGGAAGCAGAAAAGGAAAAAAGCACCAGGCCCAGATTGTGTTACACCAGCCTGTCTGAAATCCTGTGCTGACCAGCTGGCCCCCATCTTCACACAGATCTTCAACAGATCGCTGGAGCTGTGCGAAGTCCCTTCATGCCTCAAACGTTCCACCATCATCCCCATCCCTAAGAAACCCAAAATTACAGGACTAAATGACTACAGGCCTGTGGCTCTAACGTCTGTAGTCATGAAGTCATTTGAAAAACTGGTGCTGGCCCACCTGAAGGACATCACTGGACCCTTGCTGGATCCTCTTCAGTTTGCCTACAGAGCAAACAGGTCTGTGGACGATGCAGTAAACATTGGACTGCATTATGTTCTGCAACACCTAGACAGACCGGGGACTTATGTGAGGATCCTGTTTGTGGACTTCAGCTCGGCCTTCAACACGATCATCCCAAACCTCCTCCTGCCCAAACTAAATCAGCTCTCCGTGCCCACCTCCATCTGTCAGTGGATCAACAGCTTCCTGACAGACAGGCAGCAGCTAGTGAGGCTGGGAAAATACACATCCAGCACCCGTACAATCAGCACCGGAGCTCCCCAGGGCTGCGTTCTCTCCCCACTGCTCTTCTCCTCTGTACACTAACGATTGCACGTCTAAGGACCCCTCTGTCAAGCTCCTGAAGTTTGCAGATGACACCACACTCATCGGCCTCATTCAGGACGGTGACGAGTCTGCTTACAGACAGGAGGTTAAAGAGCTGGCTGTCTGGTGCACTCTCAACAACCTGGAGCTTAACACCCTCAAAACAGTGGAGATGATCGTGGACTTCAGGAGAGACCCCCCTGCACTCCCCCAACTCACCATCATGAACAGCACTGTGACTGCAGTGGAGTCATTCAGGTTCCTGGGAACCACCATCTCTCAGAACCTGAAGTGGGACATTCACATTGACTCCATCGTAAAAAAGGCCCAGCAGAGGTTGTACTTTCTCCGCCAGCTGAGGAAGTCTAACCTGCCACAGGAGCTGCTGAAACAGTTCTACTCCACCATCATTGAATCCATCCTCTGCACTTCAGTAACTGTCTGGTTCAGCTCAGCTTCTAAATCTGACCTCAGAAGACTACAGAGAGTAGTCCGGACTGCTGAGCGAATCATCGGTTCAACTCTCCCATCTATTCAAGAACTGTACTTATCCAGAGTGAGAAAAAGGGCTGTCAAAATCACTCTGGACCCCTCACATCCAGCACACTCCCTCTTTGAACTGTTGCCATCTGGTCGACGCTACAGAGCACTGAGCACCAGAACAACCAGACACAGAACCAGTTTCTTCCCTCAGGCAATCCATCTTATGAACAGCTGACAATAATGGCGAACACACTACACTTTATATTTATATACACACACTTTATTTATCTAACACACATACTTAGTATACACTTAAATTTTGCACACAATATATATGTACATACATAACTTCACTTTGTAATATACCTGCCTACAATTGTCATTTGTATATTATCATTCACTGTCTACATATTTGTATTTTTTATTCTTTTATTATGTGTTTTATGTTCTGTCGCTGTCATTCTGTTGTACTGCGGAGCTTCTGTCACGAAAACAAATTCCTCGTATGTGTAAATATACCTGGCAATAAAGCTCATTCTGATTCTGATTCTGATTCTGATTCTGAAGTCAATGGCTACTGTCAACTGTTTGGTTACCAACTTTCTTCAAAACATCTTCTTTTGTCCTCCAAAGAAACTTGTGATGAAAGAAATGACACAATTTGTTTTTGGTAGAACTATCCCAGTATTTTTTGCACTGTGTCTTTGATTTATTTTTCCCCACATTTGTCGGCAAATGTTTCTTGAAGTATAAAGAGTGCTGTTGTTACAACATACCTTGGAAGTATAATAGAAAACACTTTCTTCTGTTGATAATCTGTTGTTATAAAAATGTTGATATTATTCTAAAACTATAAACATATGAGGTCATTTTAGTCATTTTTTAATTGAGCCTTTTTGATTCGATTTTAATCATTTTATATAAATATATCAAATAAATGTTAATTTAAAAGTTAGTTGATTATGTTAAACAAAGTTTTGTTCTTGAAATACATCTCTCCTACTCAAGGCTGCATTTATTTGATTTTTTTTTTTTTTTAAGTATTAATATTGAAATAAAATTGGTTTATTTGTTGTAATTAATGAAGACAGTTGTGCTGCTTTTTTTTTAGAATTTTTTGTGCCGTTTTTTTTTTTTTAGCATTTTCACACGCACCGTGGTTTTAGTCGAGTGCCCGACAATAGAGTAAATGTTAATAGTCTTTCATTCTAAATTCCAAAACAAAGGACAAGAGAATTCCTTAGCAGCAACATGCATTTCATTTCAAAACATGAATCCAGGATGATGAACAGACAGAAACTAAAGGTATACAAAGACAGGCAATCAAATATCAATAAAGTGAACCCAATTAACTAATTAGGGCAACCCAGGAAGTCTAGGTCAAAGGAAGACTAAGCCACGAGAACGCAACACAAACATAAGTCCATAACTGTGACAGTTCTCCCTCCCGAACCGGCGCGTCCTTGTGCCGATAATTCAATTAAATTCAATTCAAGTTTTATTTGTATAGCGCTTTTAACGAAACAAATCATCACCAATCAACTTTAGAGAAAAGTACATTTTTACATTATGTAGTAGTAGCTTATAAATGGTGACTGTCAGTTTGTGTGCATATGACAGGATTTTTCAGAAAGATTAATACAAGACATAGTCAGCCAGACCATGAACACTATTAACAGCAATTATTATATGATGCAGTCACACTTGTAGCAATGTTTATTAGTTCTGTTTGTTTATTCAGGGTCAGCATCATCTCTTCTCAGATGTTCTGGATCCAGACTGGAGCTTGTGTAAATCCTAAAACAGAGAAACGAATAGAGACATCATTAGCATAGCTGCTGTTCCAACAAAGTTAAATTAATTAGTTTAACCCAAGCTATAGAATAAGAATGCACATTTGATCAGATGCAACTGCAGTCACAATTTAAGAGATGCATTATTGTTTTTAGATACACAGCGATAGTTTGTAGTTTACAGTAATATGATGTATGCATAAAAGTGTTTTATAATTACTATACCCTGCCTCCAGTTTACTCACGCGTTTGAAGAGGAAACGTCACATGGAGCCTGTTGCATTCTGGGAAGCAGTATCCCGTGCAGTGTCTTCATATGCATACATCACATTTCAGCAAACGTAGCAGGTAATCCGGGCATGCCATGCATACAGAACATTCACTTACTATTCACAGTATACACGCAGCATAATTAAACCTGCAATTTATTCTGACTGAAGCACAGTAAGACATTAGAGTTTGATATTAAAACATCTTGACAGTGATTGCAACTACATCCTAACGGATTCATCCTCTTCCAGAAAATATTACCTGAAATTTATCCCACATGTAGTCAAACATCTGATTTACTCTTTTAATTCCAGACAGAATGTTATGAGACTTAAGAGAGACATCTTCTCTAATCCACATCGAGCCCACCGTTCATGAAACACACATCTAATTAGGATTCAACTCGACTTTTGATTTTCATATTTAGTGTGTGTGAATATGAATGAAGGTGAGAGGGTTTTTGGTGAATAAATGTGGAAGACTCATTAGCGGGAATAGATGTTCTCTGAAGAGGCTGGGAAGATTACTGTGCTCTTGAAATCACTTTCACATCTTCTGTCCGACCGTGAGATTATTCAGCAGGAGTCTGAGGGAGTAGGTTAGGAGGAATGGATGATTTAAGGAGATTTGGAAGCTAACTCAACCCCGGATTTCCAAAGCCATTGTGTTATCCTGTGCTGAGGATATTGAGCTCTGGTTTTAGGAGGTGAATGGTTAGTATTGAGTCTAGGAGACCTTCTTTAAAAAATCTTCAGACACATGCAGCACTGATGGAGAGATTGACTAATTGCACCAAGCATTAGCGCTGTTTTTCACACCTGCTTTATGCTGATTTAGCACCTGCGCCACTAAACAATTTATGCAAACCAGGTAACAGCACGCAGAATTACAGCGAGTGCAATTTGTAGAGCGCAATTCCCTGCTTGTAGGCTGGTTATGAGTGCTGGGTTTTGAGGGGAGCAGCGGACCACCATGATCTGATTGTACAACATCTCTGTGATCCAGACACCTGGGGCCGAATTACAGAAACATCTCTGAATCCTGCAGCATCTTATCAGTTTAGTAACCATGGAGACTTCAGTTAGAATGTTAGGAAGACTTCTCAGGGCTTAAGATTCTCTCTCTCTGTCTCTCTCTCTCTCTCTCTCTCTCTCTCTGTATCATATATATAAAAAAAATCCTACTTAATTTAGTATTTGTGTTATTTTACTATAGTGCATACAGTTACATGTTAAACATAACTTTTTTTTTTTTCTATAAACTACTGATGACATTTATTCCCAATTTAAAAAAAAACTTTTTTTTTTCTTTTTAGAGAAATTTTCAATACTATGTAATTGGTCAACATAAAATAAAAAAATAAATAAAAATTTAAAAAGACGTTTATATTGAGTCATAACTTCAGAAAAGTTAAGATTTCAATATTTGGTGGAATAATACTGAATTTCAATCAGAACAAATGAACAAATATTTGCTATTTTATTTTACCAATTCATATTTTCTGGGAGAAAAAAAGGTAAAGGACATTCATTTTATTTAAAAATTTGGAAGAAATATTATCAGATCATTACAGTTTTTTTTTTTTTGGTTTTTTTTTTTTTTTTACATTTTACTCAAACCCATACCTAGTAAATCAAGATAATCTGATCTAAATGTTTTCCATTGCTGTATACTAATATATTCTTAATCAATATTTTGAAATAGCTTTTGTTTTCATATTTTCACTTTTTTTATGACTGATTTTGTCAGAATATATTTCTATTATAGCTTTAATTTATTTTAAGTTTTAGTCATTTTAGTCAAATCAAGTGAAATTGTATTTATAAAGCAAACATTTAACACAATCGTAGTTGATTCAAAGTGTTTAAAAATATAAATTAATCAGGATTTAAACGAGAAATAATGGGTAGATATTACTTGAAGTTCTGTTTATTAACCTACGTTTAAGATTTTCAGCTTCAATTAATTAACATTTCAGTTAACAAATGACTCCTTTTAAAGAACAAGACTAATTCATACCGAAAGTAGACTGGTTAAACTGGAGCTGGTTAGTGAATTGGATGGAAAATGAGCCTATACTAAACCTGTATGTCCAATTCACTGCAGATTATGAGCTCAAAACATTTTTACCAAAGGGCATGATTTGAAAATGTATATATTTCCATGCTTGCATCATGTAATTAACTTCATATGTGTGTTTTATTGACATAGTAAACTTGCTACGAAGCGCACCTGGTAAAGCATTGCACTTGCAATGTCTGTTTATTAAAAACACTATTTGTGAAGGTTTAGCATAGTCTTTAGTGAGGGTGCACATTATTTTCAATCACAACAAAGCATTAGCTTTTCAGTGCCACTCTCCGGACATCTCATTTCTGAACTTCCACAATTCTTTTACAATTCATGCGTTTTGGATGAAACTGGGCATACTTTTAAAGCAACTTACTAGACATTTCATAATAAAAGCACTGCAAAACATGCAAAAAACAACGTAATGTGTGTATATATATATGTGTGTGTGTGTGTGTGTGTGTGTGTGTTTTAAATGACAGGTTTTATTGAATGTAAACAGGATTAGATCATGGCTTATAAACAAGCATGCACGAGGACTATCTCTATAAATTTAAGCTTAAAAAAAGTGTATGTTTTTTTTTTAAATTGCAAGCACATATTGACCTTGCACATTTAAAAAAAATAAACGTGCCATGAGCCTTTGCCCCGCAGACTCCATGCATTAAATAATGTATTAGTTTTATTTTTAGGGGCTAGTGCTGTTTAATAATAATTGCAGTGCACACTGTACCTGTTAATCTCTGTATTACCCTTTTTCCTAAGCCCTCTATCATTTCTAACAATCTGTCTCCTCCCCCAGCTGAAAACATTTAATTAACAGCTAAAGATTAGACTGTGGAGATCCAGCAGTATTAGAGATGTCTGGCGTGACGGGGCTCACAGCTCCACTGCAGGAAACAATGTAAAAGCAGCGATGCTCACGAGAGAGAAGGATAATAACCAGATACCTCAGGCAGTATAACACAGTCCTCCACTGTAAGTGCATTACTGTAGACACCTTTATTCCTTGTTTTTACAAACGGAGGGTAATGATTTTCTGTGGTGAACAACAGCATGTCACAGATGCAGATTTATCTTGTGTTTGTTATCATTCCTTCAAGATGAAGATAGGACTGTTTTGGTGTGTGCTGAGCTTTTCAGAGCATTTTGGAATATTTCCTTTTTACGAATGTTTGCTTTAATAAGTATGTGTTTGATTGAACAGATAATTGTCTGTTGTTCTTGATTATGATTTGCAATTGACAAACCATATTTGAAATGTACCCACCATTGTATACTAAATTCTTGTGTTACATTACAGTGTGTTATCTTGAGTATATTCTAGATGACTTGTTTTAAACATACCATATTGATATTTTGAGAAAGAAAATATATTCCACTTTTTTATAATGGCATCATAAAATGAATCAAACGTTATATGACTCCAGGGTTCTCCAAACGAAGGAACTGCAGTGGTTCTGTTAGTTACTAAATGACTTAAATGTCAAATAAAAATACTAAAAATAGAAATATTTTATTTGTTTACCTGCATGTCAAGCTGACCATTAACCAACATCAGAGAACTCGAAACATGCGAATCATTGGTTGTTAAATGATTGAAATATTAACTTCCTCAAGGAAATATTTTATGTCTAAGGCCGGTGACACACTGGCTGCGTGGCGTGAGCGTCGCGTGCCTGGCGCGGCGCTGGCGTGCTGCTGCTATAGAGGGAGACCGTTGACAGACCAGGCTCTTGTCTTCATGCAGCGGTGGATCTACCGGGGTGGCAAATGCCACCATAAAAGAAAGCCTTGCCACCCCTGCTGCCACCCCAGTTGGCAGCAACGAGTTAAAGGTTATGGCCAATTTGAAAATTTACGAGCGAATCTTTCATGATTCGTGATCCTGCTCCGAACTCCCGAACTGATTCAAATGATTTGCTATTTCCAAACTGACTCAAATGATTCGCGATCTGCTCCGAACTCCCGAACTGATTCAAATGATTCGCGAACCCCAAACTCTAATAATTTACAAAGTATTAATATACTGTAATATTTTTTGTTGTTGTTGTTGTTGCTATAAAAACAGACCTAAGCCATCAATAGCCTTTAAAATGGCTTAAAATGCATTATATAAAAAAAATAATGAGGCAATAATGATTGGTTAATAATAACACTGTTAAAATACATAATGTAGGCAAATACAAAATAAACTATTTATGTACATGTTATTACAAATGCCATGTGATTGCTGCTGTTACACTTACAGGACAGGATACTGGCCAAACATTGCATTCAAATATTCACTTAATCTTTCATTTTTGGACACCTTTTTGGTATCTATGACACAGGCGTTATAATTTCTTCAACAAAAAAACGTGCATATCACAACCTTTACAAAAATAAACCATGGTTTTATCATAGTAAAACTGCTTAGTTTCCTTTTGCATGATTTCTGAATCCTTGAGACTATAAAATAAATTAGAGTCATAATAGTTATAGCCACAGGTAAATGTCGAGAGCTACAATTGTGATTTGTAAATAATACAATTTATTCAGTTAGTTTTTTATTTGATTAAAGTTCGTTTTTTCACCCCTATAGTAGGTTTTTTTTTCCATCATCATATTTGAGGAAGGGGGGCACGACAATAAATCCTGCTTATGGGAACCCTTAAGGTGTTGTTATACACGTCTCTGGGAATGTGTGCTTTACCACAGACACACACACACACACACACACACACACTGAACCATGCGTGGTGTTTTCAGCTCTTCACTATATTAACACATGATGATTGCTACACATGTGGATTTCACCATTTCATTTGATAAAACTATCATCATTCATTCGTATCGTATACACAGACTGACAGAAACTGCAATGTCTTTATGACAACCTGTTAAAATAAAATTTTGGTGTAACTTTGAAGAAATTCAAACAGAAATATAATACTATTGCTCAGAAGAGTATGCTATACTTGATATGCTATACTTCCTATTAGCTAATAATAATAGTTTATTAATAAACACAGAAACTCTGGTTACAACCCACCAAAATAAAAGTTTGGTCTAACTCAAAGAAATTATGTAAGAAATTGCTTAGTAAAATATACTTAAAAAAAGATATACTAAAACATTATTTTAAAGGAATATCACACAAGTTTTCATAGAAGTTTTAATTTAAACTTGCCAAAACAATAACACCATATTTTTCAGAAACAATTTCTCAAAGTACATTTGTATTTGTGCCTATAATGTTTATTTATTTATTATTATTGTCAGCTAATAAACCTATGCTTCAGGGACCATATTCATATAACATCTAAGGCTAAATCTAGCTCTTGACTGGTTGAGTTAGATGATGATTAACACTAAACTCCCCAGCTGGAAATGTCATTGGCTGTTAAAATCTTGTGTTTCTTATAATAAATTGACATATTGATAACACTGAATCTTTTATAATTCTCTTAATTACATGTCGATGCAAACTGTATGCATTAGTGAGTGTGTGGTGCTTATGGGGTATGGTCACTTATTCCTTATATGAACTGTTTCAAATGCAAGACATTGATTGCATGAGATTAAGTTTGTAAATGATAGCCTGTGTCCTTTTGTAGTTTGCACATATATTTATCATCAATCTATGATAACTGTGACTAAATTCAGTATATATACGTCTGCCATATGTTGCCACCCCTCAAAAATTCCTGCCCCCTTCTCGCCACCCCATCAATATTTTTCTAGATCCGCCCCTGTCTTCTGGACAACAATATCAACTTTTTTCTACACACCTACAACTACTCCTACTGATAAAGGACACCGTCAAAAGTATTGACGGCGAAATAGATTGTTTGACAGGTGCAATATTTGAAAATCAATAATTATTTATTTATTTTTTAAATTACATTTATATCTCAATTTATGTCAACCTATAGATTTTCAAATATCAAAATATCATGAATTCATATGTATTTGTGTACAAAATGACATATAAACACATTTTCCTATTATATTTTGCCTGGAAATGCTTCCAACAAGCGCGCGTGTCGCGTGAAAAATAGGCGTCGGTTCTATTTATTTATTTATTTTTTTCAATTCAAGTTTATTTGTATAGCGCTTTTTACAATATAAAAGCAACTTTACAGAAAATTATGTTTCTACAATATTTAGTAGTAGCTAGTAGTTTGTGCACAGTATTTCCAGTGTGTCGCCGGCCTAACTAAGGCTGACAAAAAAGTTTGGGAATCCCTGGATTATACAGTATGAACAAACATTCACGATTACTTAAAGGGAAGATTCAAAAGAACAACATTTATGTGAAATAGAAATATTTTGTAACATTATAAATGTCTGTAGCGTAACACATAATTAATAGATTGCATCCTTGCTGAATAAAAATATCAATTCTTTGGTTGAAATAAAATAAATAATCTTACTAGGCCAATGCCTCCAGCAGCTTTTGACATGTCAGCAATTACAAATTACACCCTAATTGAGTTAAATATTATTCAATTAGAGATACAAACAGGCATTTGTAACACCTTTGATATTTAAAAGTATGAATAAGGATTGTGATAAATGTAACACTATACAACACAACACTATAATGAGAATGGGTATTTAAATGACTTTTTTAATATTTATTATTATATTTACTTTACTATTCACCATTGTTACTGTCAAAATATTACATTAAAATAATTTAGACTGATTAGAAGTATCATTAGATTCGAGTAAAACAGTGGCAGGGACATTATTTCACCAAGTAGAAACCGATTTTTCTGGTATTTCATATTATGGCTCTCCAAAGCCGAATGTCTCTGATTTCATGCATGCTGTTCTCTGTCCCTGTTGATTTTGTCTCTTCTGTGGCTGTGCCCTCTCAGTCTTTCTCCGTCTGGATGTCTGTAAATTGCTTTGACAATGTTGAAGTCAGGAGCAGTTGAGCATACGATGGCTGCCGTTCATCTCAGGGCTGTTTTTAACACTGCAGCTGTGTTTGGCGCCTCAGATAAACTTTTCATTTTTTATGCTGCTGCTTGCAAGCTGCTTACCCACAGGGTAATATCAAGATTCAGCTCCTGTGCCCGTCGGTAAGACTTCGAGGGTGTTCCTGCGTGGCTGGGTCTTGATATGGTCTAATCTTCAGGCTGTGTTTTGCTGGCTCCTTGTCCTACAGTCATTTCAAGGTGTTATTTTTCACTGCAGTTCTGTGTTGACCACAAGACACATGAACATTAATCACAGCCGGTTGTTACTTCAGGCACTTTCATTGGAAATATTACACTCATTGCACATTTTGCTGACATTTGTCATTAAAAGCTTCTAGTTCTGCTTGCTTAAAGTGAGAGTAAGTCCTCTGATGTGACGAAATGGTTACTGAATTGTTTTATAATCTCAATCAATAGTGCATGTTTCATTTAAACATTGGCAGGGACAAAATTTAACATTGAATTATTATTTATTTGAGTGATTTTGTAATATCAGAAAGTGTTTGTAAAAGGTAGTTTTTGTTTTGTTTTGTAAAAGGTAGTTTGGTGAAATAAAAGACATGGTTACTAGTTAAAGTATGGTAACCACAAATTAACCATGATTAGCGAACATGCTCCAAAGTTCTGATCTGAATCAAAAGATTCACAAAACCACTCCAAAGTTCTGATCTGAATCAAAAGATTCACAAAACCACTCCAAAGTTCTGATCTGAATCAAAAGATTCACAAAACCACTCCAAAGTTCTGATCTGAATCAAAAGATTCAAAAAAACGAACTCCAAAGTTCTGATCTGAATCAAAAGATTCAAAAAAACGAACTCCAAAGTTCTGATCTGAATCAAAAGATTCACAAAACCACTCCAAAGTTCTGATCTGAATCAAAAGATTCAAAAAAACTAACTCCAAAGTTCTGATCTGAATCAAAAGATTCACAAAACCACTCCAAAGTTCTGATCTGAATCAAAAGATTCACAAAGCCACTCCAAAGTTCTGATCTGAATCAAAAGATTCACAAAACCACTCCAAAGTTCTGATCTGAATCAAAAGATTCAAAAAAACTAACTCCAAAGTTCTGATCTGAATCAAAAGATTCACAAAACCACTCCAAAGTTCTGATCTGAATCAAAAGATTCACAAAACCACTCCAAAGTTCTGATATGAATCAAAAGATTCACAAAACCACTCCAAAGTTCTGATCTGAATCAAAAGATTCAAAAAAACTAACTCCAAAGTTCTGATCTGAATCAAAAGATTCACAAAACCACTCCAAAGTTCTGATCTGAATCAAAAGATTCAAAAAAACTATTTCCAAAGTTCTGATCTGAATCAAAAGATTCACAAAACCACTCCAAAGTTCTGATCTGAATCAAAAGATTCACAAAGCCACTCCAAAGTTCTGATCTGAATCAAAAGATTCACAAAACCACTCCAAAGTTCTGATCTGAATCAAAAGATTCACAAAGCCACTCCAAAGTTCTGATCTGAATCAAAAGATTCACAAAACCACTCCAAAGTTCTGATCTGAATCAAAAGATTCACAAAGCCACTCCAAAGTTCTGATCTGAATCAAAAGATTCACAAAACCACTCCAAAGTTCTGATCTGAATCAAAAGATTCACAAAACCACTCCAAAGTTCTGATCTGAATCAAAAGATTCAAAAAAACTAACTCCAAAGTTCTGATCTGAATCAAAAGATTCACAAAACCACTCCAAAGTTCTGATCTGAATCAAAAGATTCAAAAAAACTAACTCCAAAGTTCTGATCTGAATCAAAAGATTCAAAAAAACTAACTCCAAAGTTCTGATCTGAATCAAAAGATTCACTGACCTTCTCCAAAGCTCTGATTTGAATCAAAAGATTCACAAAACCACTCCAAAGTTCTGATCTGAATCAAAAGATTCAAAAAAACAAACTCCAAAGTTCTGATCTGAATCAAAAGATTCACAAAACCACTCCAAAGTACTGATCTGAATCAAAAGATTAAAAAAAACTAACTCCAAAGTTCTGATCTGAATCAAAAGATTCACTGACCCTCTCCAAAGCTCTGATTTGAATCAAAAGATTCACAAAACCACTCCAAAGTTCTGATCTGAATCAAAAGATTCACAAAACCACTCCAAAGTTCTGATCTGAATCAAAAGATTCAAAACCACTCCAAAGTTCTGATATGAATAAAAAGATTCACTGACCCTCTCCAAAGTTCTGATCTGAATCAAAAGATTCACTGACCCTCTCCAAAGTTCTGCTCTGAATCAAAAGATTCACAAAACCACTCCAAAGTTCTGATCTGAATCAAAAGATTCACAAAGCCACTCCAAAGTTCTGATCTGAATCAAAAGATTCACAAAACCACTCCAAAGTTCTGATCTGAATCAAAAGATTCAAAAAAACTAACTCCAAAGTTCTGATCTGAATCAAAAGATTCACAAAACCACTCCAAAGTTCTGATCTGAATCAAAAGATTCAAAAAAACTAACTCCAAAGTTCTGATCTGAATCAAAAGATTCACAAAACCACTCCAAAGTTCTGATCTGAATCAAAAGATTCAAAAAAACTAACTCCAAAGTTCTGATCTGAATCAAAAGATTCACAAAACCACTCCAAAGTTCTGATCTGAATCAAAAGATTCACAAAGCCACTCCAAAGTTCTGATCTGAATCAAAAGATTCACAAAACCACTCCAAAGTTCTGATCTGAATCAAAAGATTCAAAAAAACTAACTCCAAAGTTCTGATCTGAATCAAAAGATTCACAAAACCACTCCAAAGTTCTGATCTGAATCAAAAGATTCACAAAACCACTCCAAAGTTCTGATATGAATCAAAAGATTCACAAAACCACTCCAAAGTTCTGATCTGAATCAAAAGATTAAAAAAAACTAACTCCAAAGTTCTGATCTGAATCAAAAGATTCACAAAACCACTCCAAAGTTCTGATCTGAATCAAAAGATTCAAAAAAAACTATTTCCAAAGTTCTGATCTGAATCAAAAGATTCACAAAACCACTCCAAAGTTCTGATCTGAATCAAAAGATTCACAAAGCCACTCCAAAGTTCTGATCTGAATCAAAAGATTCACAAAACCACTCCAAAGTTCTGATCTGAATCAAAAGATTCACAAAGCCACTCCAAAGTTCTGATCTGAATCAAAAGATTCACAAAACCACTCCAAAGTTCTGATCTGAATCAAAAGATTCACAAAGCCACTCCAAAGTTCTGATCTGAATCAAAAGATTCACAAAACCACTCCAAAGTTCTGATCTGAATCAAAAGATTCACAAAACCACTCCAAAGTTCTGATCTGAATCAAAAGATTCAAAAAAACTAACTCCAAAGTTCTGATCTGAATCAAAAGATTCACAAAACCACTCCAAAGTTCTGATCTGAATCAAAAGATTCAAAAAAACTAACTCCAAAGTTCTGATCTGAATCAAAAGATTCAAAAAAACTAACTCCAAAGTTCTGATCTGAATCAAAAGATTCACTGACCTTCTACAAAGCTCTGATTTGAATCAAAAGATTCACAAAACCACTCCAAAGTTCTGATCTGAATCAAAAGATTCAAAAAAACAAACTCCAAAGTTCTGATCTGAATCAAAAGATTCACAAAACCACTCCAAAGTACTGATCTGAATCAAAAGATTAAAAAAAACTAACTCCAAAGTTCTGATCTGAATCAAAAGATTCACTGACCCTCTCCAAAGCTCTGATTTGAATCAAAAGATTCACAAAACCACTCCAAAGTTCTGATCTGAATCAAAAGATTCACAAAACCACTCCAAAGTTCTGATCTGAATCAAAAGATTCAAAACCACTCCAAAGTTCTGATATGAATAAAAAGATTCACTGACCCTCTCCAAAGTTCTGATCTGAATCAAAAGATTCACTGACCCTCTCCAAAGTTCTGCTCTGAATCAAAAGATTCACTCACACACTCCTAAGTTCCGATCTGAATCAAATGATTCACAATATTTAAAGTTCCAATCTAAATCAAATGATTTGCAAAAACCTCTCAGAAATACCAATCTAATTTAAATAATTTGTGTTAAGCGATTTGAAGTCTAGAACTGAATCAAATTATTTATGATATGCACTTTGCCTTCCCAAATTGAATATGATTCCCTATACATGATCTGATTGGAGCACTTCAAAACAGTAAATCGTTTTGTAACGCCATGGTTTAAATGATTTGGAGTTTTGAAAAGCTCAATTTCACTCACAACAACATGCTATTTAAAATCATTACAAGCAATTTACAAACTAATAAATGAATGGCTTGTTTAAACTGGTTTTTTGCTAGTGAATAGCTTGAAATCGAAGTCTCGAGTTTGAGTTTGAATCAATCGGGGCGGTTCCAATGAAGTTTGATTCACTTAATTGAATCAGTTCAACTGTTCCTCCGCTTTCTGGGTCTTCAGTCATGTTTGCACAATGCTGTCAGTATTTCAACTGGCTTAGCTCGCAAGTTTTATGAAATTAACTGAAATAAACAAAAAAAAAATGATGTTTTACAAATAAAATATCATTATTTCCATTCCAAAGACAACATCCAATGCTAATCTACTATCATTCAGGTGAGGTAATGGGTTTACTGCTAACTAGTGAAATCACTCCATATGATGAGCTGAAAATCAGCTGAAAGCATCCAGTCATTTAAAACAGTTGAAGTAATATTGGTAAAAAAGATTTGAGAAATTATTGTTGAATCTGATTGTATTAGTCTATATAGAGTGATAGTCGTTGTAAAAAGAGCAAATGGGAGAAGCAATTGAACACAAAACAGCTTAACAACAGAGTTAAAGAGAGGATAAAATGTATTATTCAACTGAAATGTGAACGTATGTTTTAAACACTTCGGCTCCTTGTATGTTCTGAACTATGTCAATTTAGTAATAGATGGTGTTCAACTTCTAGTAATTTCTTAGTTTGATGGTCACGCTAATCAGCTAAAGCTTTATACATGTGAGCTCCTGTGGCCTTTGCTCAAACCCAAACAAAACAGTCGCACACATGGTATTTATCCAAGAATCAATGGATCCTTTCTGTTGGTTAAGCAAAGCCTCTTCCAGGCACAGAGCTAATATGATGGTAATTAACCAAAGTAATGAGGAGCCCATGTGTTATTCTAACTGTATGGTGCCATAAAATTAGCTAGATGAAATAATAGTTTGTTGATTCTTTTTCTCCAAATGGAGAAATCAAGCTTAAGGAAATGCTGTGACTGTTACTGGCTCTGTATGTCAGGCTTTGACAAGTTATCTACATATAGTAGTGGCCAAAATTGTTAGAATACTTGGCATATTAAAGAGGTTTCAGTTGTTTTTGTTGAATTGGGTATTACAATAGCCCTTCCCTTAAAATGAGCTATTGGCTAAACTACCTGCCCCCCATTAGAAAATATGTGTTTTGTTGTTTTAATTATAAATTAAACTACACTTTTGTTACATTTATTCTTAAAACAAGAAAAAAGAATATTCAAAATATATTCCTTTAAAATAGTATCATAGAAAAATGTTTGCCAGTGGAGACAGAAATTACAGAAATAATAGAGACACTTAACTTGTACTTTTGTTTTGTATTTTTGCTTTAGGAACTTCTTATTGTTTAAGAGTGTATTTCTATATATTTAAACATATGTATATGAAAGGGTATGTATACTGTATTTGTGTGTGAAAGGGTGGATGGATTTTATATATGGATATAACATTTTTTTTTTTTTTTTAACAATATTTGCATCTTTTTGGTTGTTACTTTGCAGTTTTACCTCCTGAGGTAATTTCTGCATTTATTCACTAGTATTTCTAAGCAGAAATACATTGCAACACTATAAAACACACACACACACACCTTTAGCATTGTCCTAACGAGCATTCACAACACCTACCGCCATCTCGGTGAGCTTTGCACAACTAACATTTTCTCAAAAAAAGAAAAAAAAAAGAAAAATAAATCTACAGGCCAGTGGATTTTTATCAGCATGCAGCAGGTTTAAATCCATGACACTGCTCCCATTCAGTTTCATTCTGACCCTGTCCTTGCTTATTTAATCGCAAGAGAGTTTATAGACAATGTGGCCCTCTTCATGTCAGCTCAAGTTTGACACCGCTGGCAGAAGAAGTGTCTGCCGTGAGCCGCTCTTGATTTCTGTGCTTGGTAAAAGGCAGTGCTCATGAAGAGTGATTCGGCTCGAGCACAAGGCATCAAATGTAAGAGCTGGCAGATGATTCCATCAAGGTTTAAGGGTGTCATTCTCTTTTAGAGTCCCATAACCCCTGCAGGTCCCCGAATGTGACTTTTACTCTCTTATTCCACTCGTCTAGAGTTCTTGTGGTTATCACAGAATTCATGCATAGAAGACGAGATCCAGAGAAGGGTTTTGAATCTCAGCTGTGCATATCAGTGTCTGTTTTACAGCCTCTGTTTCTATCGGTGCGGCTTTCAGACATCAAGTGAATTATCACTCTATGACCCCTACATTTCAGTGAATCTGAAATTAATTTGTTTTAGGTGTACTTCTTGACCTGCAGATGTGTGGACATGTAATGTAAACGAACGTTTAATAGACACACACCGCTGGGATGTCTTATGCTAATCAAGGGTGCATTTTTTAAATCAAAAATACAGTAAAAACAATAATAATGTGAACTATTATACCATTTTAAATAATGGTTTTCTATTTTAATTTTCCTTAAGATTTAATGTATTTTTGTGATGCAAAGCTGCATTTTTCCAGCAGCCATATATCTTGTTTTTATGGTCACATGATCCTTCAGAGATCATGATATGCTGATTTATTATCAGTGTTGGAATCAGTTTTCCTGCTAGCTCATTTATTTATCTGGAACTTGTGTCACTTTTTAGAATTCCTTAAAAGATAACAAGTTTAAAAGAATGGAATTTATTCAAAATATAAATCCTTCTTTGTTTCTTTACACCAGCATCATGAACTCGGATGCGATTGTCAGTAGAAGTGCTCTGACAATAGCCACACTGCATGTGTGAAAGGAGCTGATTTGGGAGCTGTCAGCACTTCTAGGTCTCAGCTTAGGGACTTCCACAGCTGGACACCACAGACGTCTTACTGAGACGGTCGCTTGATGAGGAGAACCGATCGATAAACACTCCACTAACTCGCTTTCTCACCGTCACTCACTTTTATCTCCTTTCATTCTGTCTCAGTTCCTGTTTCTCTTCTGCTTTGTGAACCTGTCCACACACAAAGAAAGTGCTGAAACCGTCTGATCTCACGGCAATTCCTACATTTTTAAGAGGTGAATCTGTATGACCTTATTCGTACAAAGATTTGTGCTAAATCGTAGGTATTTTACGAGTTGCACAACTCTTATGAATATGTATGAATGACCTACACCTAACCCCGCCCCTAAACCTACCTGAGTTTTAGTCCTGACTTTTTTCTCGCAACTGCAAATTAATACCTTGTCATTTTCCCCCTTGTAAATCTGACTTCTTTTCTCCAAATTATGAAATATAAACAGTCCAATTCTGAGTTTATACCTCACAATACTGACATCATAACTCACAATTGCATGTTATAAAGTCAGAATTGTGAGTTTATATCTATTCTGACTTTAAAATACTAATTGCGAATTTATTTGAATTTAATTGCAAAATATAAACACACATGCCTTTTTTTCATCCATCAGCATTTTTCTCTTGTTTATCTGAATCTCTTATATTTTATTATTTCTACTTTCATAGCTTTGGGTCTCTACTTGTGGCAACAGCCAAAGCAGCCTTTTTTAAAACAATGAGGTTCGGTGGCAGGAGAAATCTAAAAATTAAACAAAACTGTAGATTTGTGACACGATCGTGAGACATGCGAGAATCTGTGGTGTCAAAAATCGAGTTACTATGTTTGGTTATGTGCAATTGTGAAGCAGACAACTGGGTTTTTTTGTAATACAATCTAAAGACCTTCAGTTCTTAAACAGGAGTTTTCATTGTGTTATAATGAGTTGTAGTTTATGCAGTGAAATGTGTCATTTGTCATGTTTTGCTGAGGCTGTGGTTGTCATATTTAGAGGAAATCAAGAGCAGCAGTGTTTATATAATATTCAGTGTAGCGCTCCAGCTGCCTTCACTTTCCTGTGACATCACTAAATAAAATACTAACAAATGTTCCCCCTCTAGAAGGAAATACCTAAGTACATTTTCAAATAAGTAATGCCAGTTACTTTGTTTACCATGTCTTGACTGACAGCTCTCGTGTTGCCATGTTCAGAGAAATCGAGTTGTGCGCTAAATGAACATGATGTTACTGTAGTTCTAGACTAAATATGAATATCATATCACTAGCACAGAAATCAGATTCAGTATCTCTCAAAAAGAATAAAAGCAGTCAAATGTAAACTCAGAATATTATACAAACCTGCAATAGTCAAACATATTAAATAAGACAAATATCTTTTATATACAGTATGTCTTTGCTACTGACATTCGATGATAAAAATTCAGCCATATTAAGCAAAAATGCCACATTTGTGTTTTATTTTTGTTATTGCTGAATAGTTTTGAATTTTCTTCCCACTCATCATATTCTTCATGCAGTTAGTTTGAGCTGCGCCATCTACTGAACAGACGTAATTTACATTTCCTTCAGCCTGTGGCTTATTCATTTCGTTTTGTTGCGAAAGGGCTCTTACGTTTGTAAAATATATATTTTTTTTCATATTAACCCTTGTGCATTGTTCAAATTCACTACTCTTTCGTTATGTTCGGGATGTAAACATCCACTGTAAAAATGTCTTCTTCTTTTTTTTTTTCATAAATATGTTAATCAACTTCAGTCCTGATCTAAACTACCAAATGTTTTTTTTTAATTCAAGATTTTAACTCTTTAATTGCCAAGTTCATAAATGATGTCACCAATTTGGGGGGAAAAGCACATAAAATGACTTATTTTCAATATAAAAGTAATTGTAGCTGGATTTAAAAAAAATGTTTTACCTTTTATCACAGTCTTGGGCATGTCAAAGATTAGTAACAAGATTGGCTTTGATGCATTGTTAGTTTTTGTGCAGCATTAGATTTAAATTTTTTCTCCCTCATTTGTTGTTGGTGGCTGTTTTTGCCCCATTGACTTCCATTATAACCCTTTAGATAGGCCTGTGCAAAAAAAAAAGGGGCTTAGTTTCTGGCTTGTATATGGAGTTATATGGAGTATATATATAAAACTATAAAAGTTTAAAAAATATCCAGTGCTAAATCACTTTTTATACCGAAAATATGTAATTTTGTGTGTTTTTTACCCAAATCAGTGTCATAATTTATGAACTTGGTAATTAAAGAGTTAAAATCTTGGATTTTTTTTTTTTTAAACATTTGATAGTTTTGATCAGGACTGAGGTTGATTAATAGATTTATACAAAAAAAAAATTGAAAAAAATATTTATCTGATAAAGCAGTTTAATTTAGTGGATGTTTTCATCCACGAACATACCGAAAGGGTAGTGAATTTGTCCACTTTTTACCAATGAGTTTTTTTTTTTATATTTCAAAGCATTTTCCCAAAATATGGGTGAAATTAAGATTTGTCACCAAAAATCATTCCATTAGCTCAAACACAGAGAAAGTTGTGGCTAAAAATAAGACTCAACTTTACGCCCTAGTGGTCGAAAACGTCCCCAACAACGCATAGGGGTTAAAAACAAACAAGCAAGCCCTGCCCAAAATTTAAAAGTATAGCTCATGTTTAAGGAGAAAACAATAGTTGGTGAGTGGTTATGAACGAATGAATGCAACGCATTTTTCAGTATTTCACTCCATATCAATTCATAATCAATTTGTTTTTGTATATATCTAATTGTAAAATCAAAAATAAACAAGTGTTTTGACTACATCACGTATTTTTTCTATTTTTCACACGTTTATTCATGATCTTCTTAAAATATTCTAGTATAGCCTAATTAATATTCATTTAGAGTACTTTCATACTTTGATGGTTCATTCATGGTACTTTTGTCCCTTTTGCAGTTTTACATTGTCTGCCCCCTTTTACTTGCACAAAGGAGAAGCACGAGCATTCTTCTGAATATCTCATTTTGTGTTGTACAGAAGGACGAAGGTCAAACAGGTTTGGAATGGACTGAATTATCACAGTATATTCATTTGTGGATAAACTTTTCCTGTTAGATAAGGAGACCAATCTATAGTGCTTGCAACCTCTTTTCCTACATGTTTCACAACCTCTGTCAAATTCAGGATGCTACTGTAAATCTGGTTTTGTTGAAAAATTTTGGCGTTATTTCATCATTGACATTTCTGTGCATTCGCTTGGAAAATGCACTTGTGTCTTGATTTTGTTTTGCTTGCATTGTAGATGTCTGCTTTCTGTTGTGCAGTCATGTGTTGTTGTTTTTTTTTTTTTTTGGCTTACCCATTTATACGGCTAGCATACACTCGCTGATTCAGCATCTTGTCAAGGTGGTGCTCAGGTTTCTTTCTGTCATACTGGACAAATAGACTGCCACTGTGTACTGTCCTTTTAGACTCGGATAGCGTTACATATTGGCTTTTTCCACCAAGTTTGTGGGTGAATGCTACGTTCAACATCTCAATCAGAAGTTTGTCCATTTGCTGACTTTTTTTCAAAGCATTTGTGGATTCGACTTCTACATTTAAATTAATAATTTGATATAATGCACTTATTGTATACATGTTTTTAAATTGTAAAACACCTGCATGTTATTACATCTGTACTTAATTTCTGTAATTACATTAATAATTACACGTTACATTAATACAAACCACCAAACCTAACACATATCCCATCTTAATAGCAGCAAAAGTGTTTTAATAAATAAACTGTACTTATTTTTCGATGTAAATGCATAGTAGTAAAGGCCACCTAATATAAAATATGGCCCAAAAATCTATATTTAACCCCTGTGCGGTCTTCGGTCATTTCTGACCGGAATATTTTACGTTTTGAAATGTTAAAAATCACAGCTTCATCGGAATGATATGAAATGCGGTGACTTTCATGGCATTTGGGGTGTGAACATACAAAAAAATTGAGGGCATGATTCGAACAGTCTAAGTGGGCGTAAAAAAAATAGTAACACTCATGGTCTTCGGTCAAAAATGACCGTCCATAGGAAATGAATGGGAAATAGACAAAAATACAACAATTCAGAGAATATTTGTGTACACAATCTACAAATCGATCACAAAACTGAAAAAAAGTGCACAGCAGTGAAGGGATAACACTATAAAACATCAAGAGTGTGATATTGACACATCCAATCACACACAGATGCACACACACACACACAAACACACACACACACACATACTTACACATAGACACCTATGAACTACTGTGTCTGTAACACAGAGCAAAGTTTTGAGAATGTGAAATCCATTCAATAATTCAGTCATAATGCAGAGAAAATCTAACAGCAGTGAAGGTATGACACTCTAAATAATCACATACACACACACACGCGCGCGCACACACACGCGCGCGCACACACGCACACACCTATGACCTGCTGTCTGTAAAACAGCGATGAGAAGCAAGCGCTGCCTCTTGGGTTTGTCAGTGCACTTAGAAACTCAGACTTGGTCCTTTGCACCATTCTGAGGATTCTTATTTTTTATTTTTTTGCAGGAGCTCTGTGCCACTGAACAATATGTTCAGGTTTGATTGCAATCATAATGCAAAAACTTTAATGCAAATAATGCATGAAATCATTATTTATAACAGAAGAAATATAAAAAAATATACAAAAAGTACTCTTTAGAATGTATTAATATATATTCAAGTCCACTACTTAATATGAGTAAGCAATTATGTCTAAAAACAATAAGGGAATTCACAAGCCTCTCTATAGATTCCTATACTGGTAATAAGTGGTTGCACCATGCACTTACATGTTTTTCTTTCTTTGCTCTGACCAGGTGGCGCTAAAAAATCTTCAAAAAAAATGTATTTGAAAGGCCTAGTCTCTGGTTTAATCTGAAATACAACATTAATTCGAAAATAATTTAGAAAAATTAGAAAAAAAAAATTATGTACTATTTTCTATGAGAAAAATTGTTCATAATTATTGCATAAATATGAATTAATACCTTAAAATTTTCTCAAAATACAAAAGAAAAAAGAAAAAATATTATTGAATAAAAATATATTCCACTGATTTTACTGGGGGGCAAAAAAGTTACATTTTAGGTGTCCGGTCACTTATGACCGTGAAGACCCTGAGTGTGACTCCCAAATGAGGGCCGCACAAGGGTTAAAATGTATTTAGCTGTATCCCTGTTCGACTCCAGATTAATGAAGCATTTAAATGGAGATCTGAGAGCATTGAGCAGCAGAGAGCAGAGGTGCATGGTGTCACCTCTGCAGGTGCATGATGTCTGTGTGTTAAACCCATTTGGAAGCATGCTCTTATTACATGAGATTCAGTTATCATTAATGTACGAACAGATGGCTGCTCTGTGAAAGTACAGCGGAAGTATTAGATTAAGTCCTGTCAGCTTTCATTTGCATGCAATGTTTTCATTTGACAGGCTGGAGCTATTTCTGCAGAGTTGTGGAGCGCCGAGGTGTCAGTCCAGATTGTTTACTGTTTCAAACACTTACTCTGTTTACAACTGAAGCGCAGCGATAACATTTGATTCGCACTTTCACATTCAGCTCGTTCACACGTTTAACAAGATTTCTGAACGTGGCAACATTTCTCCGTTTTTTTAGTCGAAGGTGATTATAATTACTTCAGACTAACCCTGATCCTACACCTAAAAGAAACCCACTTCCATTTTTAGAATAACAACAACAATAATACTGAAATATTTTCTTTATATAAACGGCTTTTTCATCTTCATAAGATTTCATCCTCCGGGATTTTAAAGTTGAACGTTTTTCAGCAAAGTGTCACTAGCTGTTTGGGTTATCACATAAAGAGCAGCTTTAGTTCAATTTAACTCATTTCTTATTTGTGACACGCAAAAGCAAAGAGAAGCAGCTGTGACTGTGAGCGTTTTATTTGAGCTGCCAGACTGTAAAACGCTTGACGAGCTTTGAGTGTTATTTAGCGCTGGAGAAAGTGTGGATATTTGTAAAGTGCCACAAAACTGGAAACACCCCAAAATGCAAGTAGAAGATCATAATCTGAAAGCACACAGAACTGATTCTTTGTTGTACAATGTAACGATGTTACAAAAATTTAATTTAAACGTTTAACTTCTGTACTATTAATGTTAATGTAGCATCAATATTTTAGTAAATATTTAGGCCGGGTAAATTAAATAACTATGAAACATCAGTTTAGTACAAATAGGTTTCTGTAAGGTTTTTGCATGTTTGTTTAAAAGATATTTAGCTTTTGCATGGACGTTTCTGTAACATTCTGTAATATTCTAGCGTTTTCTGGAACATTCCAGTCATAAACGACAAAAACCATACACATTTTAGAAAAAAAAAAAGTTTTGGACGACTCACTTTTGCGAGTTTGTTAAACTGTTGTTGTCGGCTCAGTATTATGCATGTAGCATGTCTTTTTTTAGTAACAATATGTTAGCTTCTATAAGTTGTCAATTATATTCTGACACATTGAAATAGAAAAAAGTGACTTTAATTTGTAATAATATTTCACAATATTACTGTTTTTTTTTTCTTCTTCTTCTTTTTTGGTGGGATTCTTTCAAACACATGAAAATAGCCCAAGTGTACATCTTGCTTAAAATGATTAACATCAGACGTCTTACACACTCAAACCATTTGTTTTAATAGGGGACATGCGTAACTTTTCCAACAGTGTTACAGCTTCTCAAACAAATTGCCAGAGCTGATGAACAGATGTCAGAATGAACAGGATTTGTTGACGTGATCCAAACTACATTTAATATATAGTTTCACCTGCTGGATAAACAATTCATGCCGGCCGTGTCTTCAAATCTACATGTCTATCAGAAGTCCAGTGTGGACCAGACTTTATGCTGATCGTGTTAAATCGAGATATGTTATAGTCAGAAAAAAAACAAAAGAAAAAAGATAGCTACATCTATAATTTGTATTACTAGGGAGGAGGATGTGGGCCCTCTTTGCCCCTGTAGCTTAAAGACATTCAGTGGCAAAGCACAGTTTTTAAGTGAACACATCTAGCTGTTCCTGTGAAAATCACACGGCATTTGGCCACTTTCCCAAGATGCGGCAAATCGGCGTTAGTGAGAAACACACGATGTGATTATGTTTACTGTACATCTCCAGCAGCTTCTTCAGATGCAATATTATCCTGTGATATTTCACAGACAGGACTCATTTTGCGCTTCTGAATCACTGTCACGTATGACGCCGTCTTACCTCGGGACCGGTTTGTGATTAATTCACAAGCAGCGGGGCATGAATACATGCTGAAGCATCTCAAACATGTGGGAAACTGCTTTTAAAGACGTACATTGCCTTGCGTATACAAACACGGTTCCAGCACATGAGGTTAAAAGAAAACGTTCTTATGGTCTTTATTCACGTCAGCTTGAATAACCAGCAATAACACGTAAGAGTTTTAAATAGACCTGATGACACTTTATACTAAGGTTTTATTCTTTAACATTTATTTATACGCTAGATATCAGCGTACATTTTTAATAAATGCTTATACATTTGGTTTGATGTTAATTTATAAATATGCTTTTGTGCATTGTTTGTCCATAGCACATAAACGTTCATCTACACAGCTTAAAATCTTAAAATGTTTAGTATGTGTAGAAATGAATATTAACATAAATTAATACATTTTTTAAAAGTAAAAGTTTCATTATTAGTTCATGATGCCTAAAGGATTAACAAATCAGCTATAAATGTTTCAAACTTTTTGATTAATCATTAAGGCGTTTTAACTTCAAACCATTGCTTCTGGATAAAATATGTCCTAAATCTATAATAACGTTTCCTCCAGTGAAAAAATCTCTCACATCAAAAAATGTAAACGGTGCAGATTTCTCTCCTGATTCAGACGAGATCACTTTTTCATTGGAGGAAGTGCAAGTAACAATTTGAAAAGAAAACTTTTTAATAATGGATTTGTTTCTTACAAAAATGCAACTTTTGTCTTCTTCAGATGTTAACTGATGTTAACATGTCTGTAGATTATTGTGGTGTTTTTATCAGCTGTTTGGACTCTCATTCTGACGGCACCCACAAAAAGAGATGTTTAGCAGAATATTCATGCTGCACTTTTACATAAAGCAAATAAAGACAAGAGCTGCTGAGTCACAAAAAAGTGCCATAAATGTTACTCATGAACTTCATTTCAATCATCACACAGTACTAAAATTTTAATTATTACACAATGAAAATCGTCTTTTTGGTCACAGATTTCATGTGTTGCTCATAAATAGATGCTCTGCAGTGAATGGGTGCCGTCAGAATGAGAGTCCTAACAGCTGATAAAAACATTACAGTAATCCACAAGTAAATGAAGACTATGCAAAAAAGCACTATAAAAGTAGTTGATATGATGCATGAATCATCTGAAGCCATAAAGTACTAAAATTTTAATTATTTCTCACTGAATTTCTTCCCTTTGGACACAGATCTCAAATATCACTCACATTCATATTCAAATATGTCGCTTCAGGACACATCACGCCAGGTTTGACATCAATGAGGATGCCACAAAGTTTAGCTTGACGGCTGTACCCTTTCATTTCCACCGTATGGAAAAGATTGACTGGGACAGAGCTGAGAATATATATTACTGAACACATTTAAAGAAATGCGGGAAGTGTATGATGTACATGTGCTCCTCTTGAGTTTTCCAGACATATGTGATC